>NW_028234211.1:0-100632 GCF_037954235.1 Aulostomus chinensis
AGAAAACACTATTTGTGACCTGTGATACAAAAATGCTCTAAACTTTTCTTCAAAGTGAGTTTTCAGTCAAGTTTCAACCTGAAAGCATAGAAAGATGCATAAACTTGAAGTTACAGCTTGATTTCAGTGAGTTTTCATCAAAATACAGGAGTTCTGCATGAAGTGTTCATTTTGGCCTTCTCTCGCTGAGAAAACGCTATTTGTGACGTGGACACAAAACAGCCATAACTTTTGTTCAAAGTGAGTTTTCAGTCAAGTTTCAACCTGAAAGCATAGAAAGATGCATAAACTTGAAGTTACAGCTTGATTTCAGTGAGTTTTCATCAAAATACAGGAGTTCTGCATGAAGTGTTCATTTTGGCCTTCTCTCGCTGAGAAAACCTATTTGTGACCTGTGATACAAAAATGCTCTAACTTTTCTTCAAAGTGAGTTTTCAGTCAAGTTTCAACCTGAAAGCATAGAAAGATGCATAAACTTGAAGTTACAGCTTGATTTCAGTGAGTTTTCATCAAAATACAGGAGTTCTGCATGAAGTGTTCATTTTGGCCTTCTCTCGCTGAGAAAACACTATTTGTGACCTGCGACACAAAACAGCCATAACTTTTGTTCAAAGTGAGTTTTCAGTCAAGTTTCAACCTGAAAGCATAGAAAGATGCATAAACTTGAAGTTACAGTTGATTTCAGTGAGTTTTCATCAAAATACAGGAGTTCTGCATGAAGTGTTCATTTTGGCCTTCTCTCGCTGAGAAAACACTATTTGTGACCTGTGATACAAAAATGCTCTAACTTTTCTTCAAAGTGAGTTTTCAGTCAAGTTTCAACCTGAAAGCATAGAAAGATGCATAAACTTGAAGTTACAGCTTGATTTCAGTGAGTTTTCATCAAAATACAGGAGTTCTGCATGAAGTGTTCATTTTGGCCTTCTCTCGCTGAGAAAACACTATTTGTGACCTGCGACACAAAACAGCCATAACTTTTGTTCAAAGTGAGTTTTCAGTCAAGTTTCAACCTGAAAGCATAGAAAGATGCATAAACTTGAAGTTACAGTTGATTTCAGTGAGTTTTCATCAAAATACAGGAGTTCTGCATGAAGTGTTCATTTTGGCCTTCTCTCGCTGAGAAAACACTATTTGTGACCTGTGATACAAAAATGCTCTAACTTTTCTTCAAAGTGAGTTTTCAGTCAAGTTTCAACCTGAAAGCATAGAAAGATGCATAAACTTGAAGTTACAGGTTGATTTCAGTGAGTTTTCATCAAAATACAGGAGTTCTGCATGAAGTGTTCATTTGGCCTTCTCTCGCTGAGAAAACACTATTTGTGACCTGCGACACAAAACAGCCATAACTTTTGTTCAAAGTGAGTTTTCAGTCAAGTTTCAACCTGAAAGCATAGAAAGATGCATAAACTTGAAGTTACAGCTTGATTTCAGTGAGTTTTCATCAAAATACAGGAGTTCTGCATGAAGTGTTCATTTTGGCCTTCTCTCGCTGAGAAAACACTATTTGTGACCTGTGATACAAAAATGCTCTAACTTTTCTTCAAAGTGAGTTTTCAGTCAAGTTTCAACCTGAAAGCATAGAAAGATGCATAAACTTGAAGTTACAGCTTGATTTCAGTGAGTTTTCATCAAAATACAGGAGTTCTGCATGAAGTGTTCATTTTGGCCTTCTCTCGCTGAGAAAACACTATTTGTGACCTGCGACACAAAACAGCCATAACTTTTGTTCAAAGTGAGTTTTCAGTCAAGTTTCAACCTGAAAGCATAGAAAGATGCATAAACTTGAAGTTACAGTTGATTTCAGTGAGTTTTCATCAAAATACAGGAGTTCTGCATGAAGTGTTCATTTTGGCCTTCTCTCGCTGAGAAAACACTATTTGTGACCTGTGATACAAAAATGCTCTAACTTTTCTTCAAAGTGAGTTTTCAGTCAAGTTTCAACCTGAAAGCATAGAAAGATGCATAAACTTGAAGTTACAGCTTGATTTCAGTGAGTTTTCATCAAAATACAGGAGTTCTGCATGAAGTGTTCATTTTGGCCTTCTCTCGCTGAGAAAACGCTATTTGTGACGTGGGACACAAAACAGCCATAACTTTTGTTCAAAGTGAGTTTTCAGTCAAGTTTCAACCTGAAAGCATAGAAAGATGCATAAACTTGAAGTTACAGGTGATTTCAGTGAGTTTTCATCAAAATACAGGAGTTCTGCATGAAGTGTTCATTTTGGCCTTCTCTCGCTGAGAAAACACTATTTGTGACCTGCGACACAAAACAGCCATAACTTTTGTTCAAAGTGAGTTTTCAGTCAAGTTTCAACCTGAAAGCATAGAAAGATGCATAAACTTGAAGTTACAGGTGGATTTCAGTGAGTTTTCATCAAAATACAGGAGTTCTGCATGAAGTGTTCATTTTGGCCTTCTCTCGCTGAGAAAACACTATTTGTGACCTGTGATACAAAAATGCTCTAACTTTTCTTCAAAGTGAGTTTTCAGTCAAGTTTCAACCTGAAAGCATAGAAAGATGCATAAACTTGAAGTTACAGGTGGATTTCAGTGAGTTTTCATCAAAATACAGGAGTTCTGCATGAAGTGTTCATTTTGGCCTTCTCTCGCTGAGAAAACGCTATTTGTGACCGTGCGACACAAAACAGCCATAACTTTTGTTCAAAGTGAGTTTTCAGTCAAGTTTCAACCTGAAAGCATAGAAAGATGCATAAACTTGAAGTTACAGGTGATTTCAGTGAGTTTTCATCAAAATACAGGAGTTCTGCATGAAGTGTTCATTTTGGCCTTCTCTCGCTGAGAAAACACTATTTGTGACCTGTGATACAAAAATGCTCTAACTTTTCTTCAAAGTGAGTTTTCAGTCAAGTTTCAACCTGAAAGCATAGAAAGATGCATAAACTTGAAGTTACAGGTGGATTTCAGTGAGTTTTCATCAAAATACAGGAGTTCTGCATGAAGTGTTCATTTTGGCCTTCTCTCGCTGAGAAAACACTATTTGTGACCTGTGATACAAAAATGCTCTAACTTTTCTTCAAAGTGAGTTTTCAGTCAAGTTTCAACCTGAAAGCATAGAAAGATGCATAAACTTGAAGTTACAGGTGGATTTCAGTGAGTTTTCATCAAAATACAGGAGTTCTGCATGAAGTGTTCATTTTGGCCTTCTCTCGCTGAGAAAACACTATTTGTGACCTGTGATACAAAAATGCTCTAACTTTTCTTCAAAGTGAGTTTTCAGTCAAGTTTCAACCTGAAAGCATAGAAAGATGCATAAACTTGAAGTTACAGCTTGATTTCAGTGAGTTTTCATCAAAATACAGGAGTTCTGCATGAAGTGTTCATTTTGGCCTTCTCTCGCTGAGAAAACGCTATTTGTGACCTGTGATACAAAAATGCTCTAACTTTTGTTCAAAGTGAGTTTTCAGTCAAGTTTCAACCTGAAAGCATAGAAAGATGCATAAACTTGAAGTTACAGCTTGATTTCAGTGAGTTTTCATCAAAATACAGGAGTTCTGCATGAAGTGTTCATTTTGGCCTTCTCTCGCTGAGAAAACACTATTTGTGACCTGTGATACAAAAATGCTCTAACTTTTCTTCAAAGTGAGTTTTCAGTCAAGTTTCAACCTGAAAGCATAGAAAGATGCATAAACTTGAAGTTACAGCTTGATTTCAGTGAGTTTTCATCAAAATACAGGAGTTCTGCATGAAGTGTTCATTTTGGCCTTCTCTCGCTGAGAAAACACTATTTGTGACCTGCGACACAAAACAGCCATAACTTTTGTTCAAAGTGAGTTTTCAGTCAAGTTTCAACCTGAAAGCATAGAAAGATGCATAAACTTGAAGTTACAGGTGATTTCAGTGAGTTTTCATCAAAATACAGGAGTTCTGCATGAAGTGTTCATTTTGGCCTTCTCTCGCTGAGAAAACACTATTTGTGACCTGTGATACAAAAATGCTCTAACTTTTCTTCAAAGTGAGTTTTCAGTCAAGTTTCAACCTGAAAGCATAGAAAGATGCATAAACTTGAAGTTACAGCTTGATTTCAGTGAGTTTTAATCAAAATACAGGAGTTCTGCATGAAGTGTTCATTTTGGCCTTCTCTCGCTGAGAAAACACTATTTGTGACCTGCTGACACAAAACAGCTCATAACTTTTGTTCAAAGTGAGTTTTCAGTCAAGTTTCAACCTGAAAGCATAGAAAGATGCATAAACTTGAAGTTACAGTTGATTTCAGTGAGTTTTCATCAAAATACAGGAGTTCTGCATGAAGTGTTCATTTTGGCCTTCTCTCGCTGAGAAAACACTATTTGTGACCTGTGATACAAAAATGCTCTAACTTTTCTTCAAAGTGAGTTTTCAGTCAAGTTTCAACCTGAAAGCATAGAAAGATGCATAAACTTGAAGTTACAGCTTGATTTCAGTGAGTTTTCATCAAAATACAGGAGTTCTGCATGAAGTGTTCATTTTGGCCTTCTCTCGCTGAGAAAACGCTATTTGTGACGTGGGACACAAAACAGCCATAACTTTTGTTCAAAGTGAGTTTTCAGTCAAGTTTCAACCTGAAAGCATAGAAAGATGCATAAACTTGAAGTTACAGCTTGATTTCAGTGAGTTTTCATCAAAATACAGGAGTTCTGCATGAAGTGTTCATTTTGGCCTTCTCTCGCTGAGAAAACGCTATTTGTGACCTGTGATACAAAAATGCTCTAACTTTTCTTCAAAGTGAGTTTTCAGTCAAGTTTCAACCTGAAAGCATAGAAAGATGCATAAACTTGAAGTTACAGCTTGATTTCAGTGAGTTTTCATCAAAATACAGGAGTTCTGCATGAAGTGTTCATTTTGGCCTTCTCTCGCTGAGAAAACACTATTTGTGACCTGTGATACAAAAATGCTCTAACTTTTCTTCAAAGTGAGTTTTCAGTCAAGTTTCAACCTGAAAGCATAGAAAGATGCATAAACTTGAAGTTACAGGTGGATTTCAGTGAGTTTTCATCAAAATACAGGAGTTCTGCATGAAGTGTTCATTTTGGCCTTCTCTCGCTGAGAAAACACTATTTGTGACCTGCGACACAAAACAGCCATAACTTTTGTTCAAAGTGAGTTTTCAGTCAAGTTTCAACCTGAAAGCATAGAAAGATGCATAAACTTGAAGTTACAGGTGGATTTCAGTGAGTTTTCATCAAAATACAGGAGTTCTGCATGAAGTGTTCATTTTGGCCTTCTCTCGCTGAGAAAACACTATTTGTGACCTGTGATACAAAAATGCTCTAACTTTTCTTCAAAGTGAGTTTTCAGTCAAGTTTCAACCTGAAAGCATAGAAAGATGCATAAACTTGAAGTTACAGGTGGATTTCAGTGAGTTTTAATCAAAATACAGGAGTTCTGCATGAAGTGTTCATTTTGGCCTTCTCTCGCTGAGAAAACACTATTTGTGACCTGCGACACAAAACAGCCATAACTTTTGTTCAAAGTGAGTTTTCAGTCAAGTTTCAACCTGAAAGCATAGAAAGATGCATAAACTTGAAGTTACAGGTGGATTTCAGTGAGTTTTCATCAAAATACGGAGTTCTGCATGAAGTGTTCATTTTGGCCTTCTCTCGCTGAGAAAACACTATTTGTGACCTGTGATACAAAAATGCTCTAACTTTTCTTCAAAGTGAGTTTTCAGTCAAGTTTCAACCTGAAAGCATAGAAAGATGCATAAACTTGAAGTTACAGCTTGATTTCAGTGAGTTTTCATCAAAATACAGGAGTTCTGCATGAAGTGTTCATTTTGGCCTTCTCTCGCTGAGAAAACGCTATTTGTGACGTGGGACACAAAACAGCCATAACTTTTGTTCAAAGTGAGTTTTCAGTCAAGTTTCAACCTGAAAGCATAGAAAGATGCATAAACTTGAAGTTACAGCTTGATTTCAGTGAGTTTTCATCAAAATACAGGAGTTCTGCATGAAGTGTTCATTTTGGCCTTCTCTCGCTGAGAAAACGCTATTTGTGACCTGTGATACAAAAATGCTCTAACTTTTCTTCAAAGTGAGTTTTCAGTCAAGTTTCAACCTGAAAGCATAGAAAGATGCATAAACTTGAAGTTACAGGTGGATTTCAGTGAGTTTTCATCAAAATACAGGAGTTCTGCATGAAGTGTTCATTTTGGCCTTCTCTCGCTGAGAAAACACTATTTGTGACCTGTGATACAAAAATGCTCTAACTTTTGTTCAAAGTGAGTTTTCAGTCAAGTTTCAACCTGAAAGCATAGAAAGATGCATAAACTTGAAGTTACAGGTGGATTTCAGTGAGTTTTCATCAAAATACAGGAGTTCTGCATGAAGTGTTCATTTTGGCCTTCTCTCGCTGAGAAAACACTATTTGTGACCTGCGACACAAAACAGCCATAACTTTTGTTCAAAGTGAGTTTTCAGTCAAGTTTCAACCTGAAAGCATAGAAAGATGCATAAACTTGAAGTTACAGGTGGATTTCAGTGAGTTTTCATCAAAATACAGGAGTTCTGCATGAAGTGTTCATTTTGGCCTTCTCTCGCTGAGAAAACACTATTTGTGACCTGTGATACAAAAATGCTCTAACTTTTCTTCAAAGTGAGTTTTCAGTCAAGTTTCAACCTGAAAGCATAGAAAGATGCATAAACTTGAAGTTACAGCTTGATTTCAGTGAGTTTTCATCAAAATACAGGAGTTCTGCATGAAGTGTTCATTTTGGCCTTCTCTCGCTGAGAAAACGCTATTTGTGACGTGGGACACAAAACAGCCATAACTTTTGTTCAAAGTGAGTTTTCAGTCAAGTTTCAACCTGAAAGCATAGAAAGATGCATAAACTTGAAGTTACAGCTTGATTTCAGTGAGTTTTCATCAAAATACAGGAGTTCTGCATGAAGTGTTCATTTTGGCCTTCTCTCGCTGAGAAAACACTATTTGTGACCTGTGATACAAAAATGCTCTAACTTTTCTTCAAAGTGAGTTTTCAGTCAAGTTTCAACCTGAAAGCATAGAAAGATGCATAAACTTGAAGTTACAGCTTGATTTCAGTGAGTTTTCATCAAAATACAGGAGTTCTGCATGAAGTGTTCATTTTGGCCTTCTCTCGCTGAGAAAACGCTATTTGTGACGTGGGACACAAAACAGCCATAACTTTTGTTCAAAGTGAGTTTTCAGTCAAGTTTCAACCTGAAAGCATAGAAAGATGCATAAACTTGAAGTTACAGCTTGATTTCAGTGAGTTTTCATCAAAATACAGGAGTTCTGCATGAAGTGTTCATTTTGGCCTTCTCTCGCTGAGAAAACGCTATTTGTGACCTGTGATACAAAAATGCTCTAACTTTTCTTCAAAGTGAGTTTTCAGTCAAGTTTCAACCTGAAAGCATAGAAAGATGCATAAACTTGAAGTTACAGGTGATTTCAGTGAGTTTTCATCAAAATACAGGAGTTCTGCATGAAGTGTTCATTTTGGCCTTCTCTCGCTGAGAAAACACTATTTGTGACCTGTGATACAAAAATGCTCTAACTTTTCTTCAAAGTGAGTTTTCAGTCAAGTTTCAACCTGAAAGCATAGAAAGATGCATAAACTTGAAGTTACAGGTGGATTTCAGTGAGTTTTCATCAAAATACAGGAGTTCTGCATGAAGTGTTCATTTTGGCCTTCTCTCGCTGAGAAAACACTATTTGTGACCTGCGACACAAAACAGCCATAACTTTTGTTCAAAGTGAGTTTTCAGTCAAGTTTCAACCTGAAAGCATAGAAAGATGCATAAACTTGAAGTTACAGGTGGATTTCAGTGAGTTTTCATCAAAATACAGGAGTTCTGCATGAAGTGTTCATTTTGGCCTTCTCTCGCTGAGAAAACACTATTTGTGACCTGTGATACAAAAATGCTCTAACTTTTCTTCAAAGTGAGTTTTCAGTCAAGTTTCAACCTGAAAGCATAGAAAGATGCATAAACTTGAAGTTACAGCTTGATTTCAGTGAGTTTTCATCAAAATACAGGAGTTTTGCATGAAGTGTTCATTTTGGCCTTCTCTCGCTGAGAAAACGCTATTTGTGACGTGGGACACAAAACAGCCATAACTTTTGTTCAAAGTGAGTTTTCAGTCAAGTTTCAACCTGAAAGCATAGAAAGATGCATAAACTTGAAGTTACAGCTTGATTTCAGTGAGTTTTCATCAAAATACAGGAGTTCTGCATGAAGTGTTCATTTTGGCCTTCTCTCGCTGAGAAAACACTATTTGTGACCTGTGATACAAAAATGCTCTAACTTTTCTTCAAAGTGAGTTTTCAGTCAAGTTTCAACCTGAAAGCATAGAAAGATGCATAAACTTGAAGTTACAGGTGGATTTCAGTGAGTTTTCATCAAAATACAGGAGTTCTGCATGAAGTGTTCATTTTGGCCTTCTCTCGCTGAGAAAACGCTATTTGTGACCTGTGATACAAAAATGCTCTAACTATTCTTCAAAGTGAGTTTTCAGTCAAGTTTCAACCTGAAAGCATAGAAAGATGCATAAACTTGAAGTTACAGCTTGATTTCAGTGAGTTTTCCTCAAAATACAGGAGTTCTGCATAAAGTGTTCATTTTGGCCTTCTCTCGCTGAGAAAACACTATTTGTGACCTGTGATACAAAAATGCTCTAACTTTTCTTCAAAGTGAGTTTTCAGTCAAGTTTCAACCTGAAAGCATAGAAAGATGCATAAACTTGAAGTTACAGGTTGATTTCAGTGAGTTTTCATCAAAATACAGGAGTTCTGCATGAAGTGTTCATTTTGGCCTTCTCTCGCTGAGAAAACACTATTTGTGACCTGTGATACAAAAATGCTCTAACTTTTCTTCAAAGTGAGTTTTCAATCAAGTTTCAACCTGAAAGCATAGAAAGATGCATAAACTTGAAGTTACAGCTTGATTTCAGTGAGTTTTCATCAAAATACAGGAGTTCTGCATGAAGTGTTCATTTTGGCCTTCTCTCGCTGAGAAAACACTATTTGTGACCTGCGACACAAAACAGCCATAACTTTTGTTCAAAGTGAGTTTTCAGTCAAGTTTCAACCTGAAAGCATAGAAAGATGCATAAACTTGAAGTTACAGGTGGATTTCAGTGAGTTTTCATCAAAATACAGGAGTTCTGCATGAAGTGTTCATTTTGGCCTTCTCTCGCTGAGAAAACACTATTTGTGACCTGTGATACAAAAATGCTCTAACTTTTCTTCAAAGTGAGTTTTCAGTCAAGTTTCAACCTGAAAGCATAGAAAGATGCATAAACTTGAAGTTACAGCTTGATTTCAGTGAGTTTTCATCAAAATACAGGAGTTCTGCATGAAGTGTTCATTTTGGCCTTCTCTCGCTGAGAAAACGCTATTTGTGACGTGGGACACAAAACAGCCATAACTTTTGTTCAAAGTGAGTTTTCAGTCAAGTTTCAACCTGAAAGCATAGAAAGATGCATAAACTTGAAGTTACAGGTGGATTTCAGTGAGTTTTCCTCAAAATACAGGAGTTCTGCATGAAGTGTTCATTTTGGCCTTCTCTCGCTGAGAAAACGCTATTTGTGACCTGTGATACAAAAATGCTCTAACTTTTCTTCAAAGTGAGTTTTCAGTCAAGTTTCAACCTGAAAGCATAGAAAGATGCATAAACTTGAAGTTACAGGTGGATTTCAGTGAGTTTTCCTCAAAATACAGGAGTTCTGCATGAAGTGTTCATTTTGGCCTTCTCTCGCTGAGAAAACACTATTTGTGACCTGTGATACAAAAATGCTCCAACTTTTCTTCAAAGTGAGTTTTCAGTCAAGTTTCAACCTGAAAGCATAGAAAGATGCATAAACTTGAAGTTACAGGTGGATTTCAGTGAGTTTTCATCAAAATACAGGAGTTCTGCATGAAGTGTTCATTTTGGCCTTCTCTCGCTTAGAAAACACTATTTGTGACCTGCGACACAAAACAGCCATAACTTTTGTTCAAAGTGAGTTTTCAGTCAAGTTTCAACCTGAAAGCATAGAAAGATGCATAAACTTGAAGTTACAGGTGGATTTCAGTGAGTTTTCATCAAAATACAGGAGTTCTGCATGAAGTGTTCATTTTGGCCTTCTCTCGCTGAGAAAACACTATTTGTGACCTGTGATACAAAAATGCTCTAACTTTTCTTCAAAGTGAGTTTTCAGTCAAGTTTCAACCTGAAAGCATAGAAAGATGCATAAACTTGAAGTTACAGCTTGATTTCAGTGAGTTTTCATCAAAATACAGGAGTTTTGCATGAAGTGTTCATTTTGGCCTTCTCTCGCTGAGAAAACGCTATTTGTGACGTGGGACACAAAACAGCCATAACTTTTGTTCAAAGTGAGTTTTCAGTCAAGTTTCAACCTGAAAGCATAGAAAGATGCATAAACTTGAAGTTACAGCTTGATTTCAGTGAGTTTTCATCAAAATACAGGAGTTCTGCATGAAGTGTTCATTTTGGCCTTCTCTCGCTGAGAAAACGCTATTTGTGACGTGGGACACAAAACAGCCATAACTTTTGTTCAAAGTGAGTTTTCAGTCAAGTTTCAACCTGAAAGCATAGAAAGATGCATAAACTTGAAGTTACAGCTTGATTTCAGTGAGTTTTCATCAAAATACAGGAGTTCTGCATGAAGTGTTCATTTTGGCCTTCTCTCGCTGAGAAAACACTATTTGTGACCTGTGATACAAAAATGCTCTAACTTTTCTTCAAAGTGAGTTTTCAGTCAAGTTTCTACCTGAAAGCATAGAAAGATGCATAAACTTGAAGTTACAGCTTGATTTCAGTGAGTTTTCATCAAAATACAGGAGTTCTGCATGAAGTGTTCATTTTGGCCTTCTCTCGCTGAGAAAACGCTATTTGTGACCTGTGATACAAAAATGCTCTAACTTTTGTTCAAAGTGAGTTTTCAGTCAAGTTTCAACCTGAAAGCATAGAAAGATGCATAAACTTGAAGTTACAGCTTGATTTCAGTGAGTTTTCATCAAAATACAGGAGTTCTGCATGAAGTGTTCATTTTGGCCTTCTCTCGCTGAGAAAACACTATTTGTGACCTGTGATACAAAAATGCTCTAACTTTTCTTCAAAGTGAGTTTTCAGTCAAGTTTCAACCTGAAAGCATAGAAAGATGCATAAACTTGAAGTTACAGGTTGATTTCAGTGAGTTTTCATCAAAATACAGGAGTTCTGCATGAAGTGTTCATTTTGGCCTTCTCTCGCTGAGAAAACACTATTTGTGACCTGCGACACAAAACAGCCATAACTTTTGTTCAAAGTGAGTTTTCAGTCAAGTTTCAACCTGAAAGCATAGAAAGATGCATAAACTTGAAGTTACAGGTGGATTTCAGTGAGTTTTCATCAAAATACAGGAGTTCTGCATGAAGTGTTCATTTTGGCCTTCTCTCGCTGAGAAAACACTATTTGTGACCTGTGATACAAAAATGCTCTAACTTTTCTTCAAAGTGAGTTTTCAGTCAAGTTTCAACCTGAAAGCATAGAAAGATGCATAAACTTGAAGTTACAGCTTGATTTCAGTGAGTTTTAATCAAAATACAGGAGTTCTGCATGAAGTGTTCATTTTGGCCTTCTCTCGCTGAGAAAACACTATTTGTGACCTGCGACACAAAACAGCCATAACTTTTGTTCAAAGTGAGTTTTCAGTCAAGTTTCAACCTGAAAGCATAGAAAGATGCATAAACTTGAAGTTACAGGTGGATTTCAGTGAGTTTTCATCAAAATACAGGAGTTCTGCATGAAGTGTTCATTTTGGCCTTCTCTCGCTGAGAAAACACTATTTGTGACCTGTGGCACAAAAATGCTCTAACTTTTCTTCAAAGTGAGTTTTCAGTCAAGTTTCAACCTGAAAGCATAGAAAGATGCATAAACTTGAAGTTACAGCTTGATTTCAGTGAGTTTTCATCAAAATACAGGAGTTCTGCATGAAGTGTTCATTTTGGCCTTCTCTCGCTGAGAAAACGCTATTTGTGACGTGGGACACAAAACAGCCATAACTTTTGTTCAAAGTGAGTTTTCAGTCAAGTTTCAACCTGAAAGCATAGAAAGATGCATAAACTTGAAGTTACAGCTTGATTTCAGTGAGTTTTCATCAAAATACAGGAGTTCTGCATGAAGTGTTCACTTTGGCCTTCTCTCGCTGAGAAAACGCTATTTGTGACCTGTGATACAAAAATGCTCTAACTTTTCTTCAAAGTGAGTTTTCAGTAAAGTTTCAACCTGAAAGCATAGAAAGATGCATAAACTTGAAGTTACAGCTTGATTTCAGTGAGTTTTCCTCAAAATACAGGAGTTCTGCATGAAGTGTTCATTTTGGCCTTCTCTCGCTGAGAAAACACTATTTGTGACCTGTGATACAAAAATGCTCTAACTTTTCTTCAAAGTGAGTTTTCAGTCAAGTTTCAACCTGAAAGCATAGAAAGATGCATAAACTTGAAGTTACAGGTGGATTTCAGTGAGTTTTCATCAAAATACAGGAGTTCTGCATGAAGTGTTCATTTTGGCCTTCTCTCGCTGAGAAAACACTATTTGTGACCTGTGATACAAAAATGCTCTAACTTTTCTTCAAAGTGAGTTTTCAGTCAAGTTTCAACCTGAAAGCATAGAAAGATGCATAAACTTGAAGTTACAGCTTGATTTCAGTGAGTTTTCATCAAAATACAGGAGTTCTGCATGAAGTGTTCATTTTGGCCTTCTCTCGCTGAGAAAACACTATTTGTGACCTGTGATACAAAAATGCTCTAACTTTTCTTCAAAGTGAGTTTTCAGTCAAGTTTCAACCTGAAAGCATAGAAAGATGCATAAACTTGAAGTTACAGGTGGATTTCAGTGAGTTTTCATTAAAATACAGGAGTTCTGCATGAAGTGCTCATTTTGGCCTTCTCTTGCTGAGAAAACACTATTTGTGACCTGCGACACAAAACAGCCATAACTTTTGTTCAAAGTGAGTTTTCAGTCAAGTTTCAACCTGAAAGCATAGAAAGATGCATAAACTTGAAGTTACAGGTGGATTTCAGTGAGTTTTCATCAAAATACAGGAGTTCTGCATGAAGTGTTCATTTTGGCCTTCTCTCGCTGAGAAAACACTATTTGTGACCTGTGATACAAAAATGCTCTAACTTTTCTTCAAAGTGAGTTTTCAGTCAAGTTTCAACCTGAAAGCATAGAAAGATGCATAAACTTGAAGTTACAGCTTGATTTCAGTGAGTTTTCATCAAAATACAGGAGTTCTGCATGAAGTGTTCATTTTGGCCTTCTCTCGCTGAGAAAACGCTATTTGTGACGTGGGACACAAAACAGCCATAACTTTTGTTCAAAGTGAGTTTTCAGTCAAGTTTCAACCTGAAAGCATAGAAAGATGCATAAACTTGAAGTTACAGCTTGATTTCAGTGAGTTTTCATCAAAATACAGGAGTTCTGCATGAAGTGTTCATTTTGGTCTTCTCTCGCTGAGAAAACGCTATTTGTGACCTGTGATACAAAAATGCTCTAACTTTTCTTCAAAGTGAGTTTTCAGTAAAGTTTCAACCTGAAAGCATAGAAAGATGCATAAACTTGAAGTTACAGCTTGATTTCAGTGAGTTTTCCTCAAAATACAGGAGTTCTGCATGAAGTGTTCATTTTGGCCTTCTCTCGCTGAGAAAACACTATTTGTGACCTGTGATACAAAAATGCTCTAACTTTTCTTCAAAGTGAGTTTTCAGTCAAGTTTCAACCTGAAAGCATAGAAAGATGCATAAACTTGAAGTTACAGGTGGATTTCAGTGAGTTTTCATCAAAATACAGGAGTTCTGTATGAAGTGTTCATTTTGGCCTTCTCTCGCTGAGAAAACACTATTTGTGACCTGCGACACAAAACAGCCATAACTTTTGTTCAAAGTGACTTTTCAGTCAAGTTTCAACCTGAAAGCATAGAAAGATGCATAAACTTGAAGTTACAGGTGGATTTCAGTGAGTTTTCATCAAAATACAGGAGTTCTGCATGAAGTGTTCATTTTGGCCTTCTCTCGCTGAGAAAACACTATTTGTGACCTGTGATACAAAAATGCTCTAACTTTTCTTCAAAGTGAGTTTTCAGTCAAGTTTCAACCTGAAAGCATAGAAAGATGCATAAACTTGAAGTTACAGCTTGATTTCAGTGAGTTTTCATCAAAATACAGGAGTTCTGCATGAAGTGTTCATTTTGGCCTTCTCTCGCTGAGAAAACGCTATTTGTGACGTGGGACACAAAACAGCCATAACTTTTGTTCAAAGTGAGTTTTCAGTCAAGTTTCAACCTGAAAGCATAGAAAGATGCATAAACTTGAAGTTACAGCTTGATTTCAGTGAGTTTTCATCAAAATACAGGAGTTCTGCATGAAGTGTTCATTTTGGCCTTCTCTCGCTGAGAAAACGCTATTTGTGACCTGTGATACAAAAATGCTCTAACTTTTCTTCAAAGTGAGTTTTCAGTAAAGTTTCAACCTGAAAGCATAGAAAGATGCATAAACTTGAAGTTACAGCTTGATTTCAGTGAGTTTTCCTCAAAATACAGGAGTTCTGCATGAAGTGTTCATTTTGGCCTTCTCTCGCTGAGAAAACACTATTTGTGACCTGTGATACAAAAATGCTCTAACTTTTCTTCAAAGTGAGTTTTCAGTCAAGTTTCAACCTGAAAGCATAGAAAGATGCATAAACTTGAAGTTACAGGTGGATTTCAGTGAGTTTTAATCAAAATACAGGAGTTCTGCATGAAGTGTTCATTTTGGCCTTCTCTCGCTGAGAAAACACTATTTGTGACCTGCGACACAAAACAGCCATAACTTTTGTTCAAAGTGACTTTTCAGTCAAGTTTCAACCTGAAAGCATAGAAAGATGCATAAACTTGAAGTTACAGGTGGATTTCAGTGAGTTTTCATCAAAATACAGGAGTTCTGCATGAAGTGTTCATTTTGGCCTTCTCTCGCTGAGAAAACACTATTTGTGACCTGTGATACAAAAATGCTCTAACTTTTCTTCAAAGTGAGTTTTCAGTCAAGTTTCAACCTGAAAGCATAGAAAGATGCATAAACTTGAAGTTACAGCTTGATTTCAGTGAGTTTTCATCAAAATACAGGAGTT
This sequence comes from Aulostomus chinensis, assembly GCF_037954235.1. NCBI lineage: Eukaryota > Metazoa > Chordata > Actinopteri > Syngnathiformes > Aulostomidae > Aulostomus > Aulostomus chinensis. The sequence continues at coordinate 15,105 of NW_028234211.1, forward strand.
CTGCATGAAGTGTTCATTTTGGCCTTCTCTCGCTGAGAAAACGCTATTTGTGACGTGGGACACAAAACAGCCATAACTTTTGTTCAAAGTGAGTTTTCAGTCAAGTTTCAACCTGAAAGCATAGAAAGATGCATAAACTTGAAGTTACAGCTTGATTTCAGTGAGTTTTCATCAAAATACAGGAGTTCTGCATGAAGTGTTCATTTTGGCCTTCTCTCGCTGAGAAAACGCTATTTGTGACCTGTGATACAAAAATGCTCTAACTTTTCTTCAAAGTGAGTTTTCAGTCAAGTTTCAACCTGAAAGCATAGAAAGATGCATAAACTTGAAGTTACAGCTTGATTTCAGTGAGTTTTCCTCAAAATACAGGAGTTCTGCATGAAGTGTTCATTTTGGCCTTCTCTCGCTGAGAAAACACTATTTGTGACCTGTGATACAAAAATGCTCTAACTTTTCTTCAAAGTGAGTTTTCAGTCAAGTTTCAACCTGAAAGCATAGAAAGATGCATAAACTTGAAGTTACAGGTGGATTTCAGTGAGTTTTCATCAAAATACAGGAGTTCTGCATGAAGTGTTCATTTTGGCCTTCTCTCGCTGAGAAAACACTATTTGTGACCTGCGACACAAAACAGCCATAACTTTTGTTCAAAGTGACTTTTCAGTCAAGTTTCAACCTGAAAGCATAGAAAGATGCATAAACTTGAAGTTACAGGTGGATTTCAGTGAGTTTTCATCAAAATACAGGAGTTCTGCATGAAGTGTTCATTTTGGCCTTCTCTCGCTGAGAAAACACTATTTGTGACCTGTGATACAAAAATGCTCTAACTTTTCTTCAAAGTGAGTTTTCAGTCAAGTTTCAACCTGAAAGCATAGAAAGATGCATAAACTTGAAGTTACAGCTTGATTTCAGTGAGTTTTCATCAAAATACAGGAGTTCTGCATGAAGTGTTCATTTTGGCCTTCTCTCGCTGAGAAAACGCTATTTGTGACGTGGGACACAAAACAGCCATAACTTTTGTTCAAAGTGAGTTTTCAGTCAAGTTTCAACCTGAAAGCATAGAAAGATGCATAAACTTGAAGTTACAGCTTGATTTCAGTGAGTTTTCATCAAAATACAGGAGTTCTGCATGAAGTGTTCATTTTGGCCTTCTCTCGCTGAAAAACGCTATTTGTGACCTGTGATACAAAAATGCTCTAACTTTTCTTCAAAGTGAGTTTTCAGTCAAGTTTCAACCTGAAAGCATAGAAAGATGCATAAACTTGAAGTTACAGCTTGATTTCAGTGAGTTTTCCTCAAAATACAGGAGTTCTGCATGAAGTGTTCATTTTGGCCTTCTCTCGCTGAGAAAACACTATTTGTGACCTGTGATACAAAAATGCTCTAACTTTTCTTCAAAGTGAGTTTTCAGTCAAGTTTCAACCTGAAAGCATAGAAAGATGCATAAACTTGAAGTTACAGCTTGATTTCAGTGAGTTTTCATCAAAATACAGGAGTTCTGCATGAAGTGTTCATTTTGGCCTTCTCTCGCTGAGAAAACGCTATTTGTGACCTGTGAAACAAAAATGCTCTAACTTTTGTTCAAAGTGAGTTTTCAGTCAAGTTTCAACCTGAAAGCATAGAAAGATGCATAAACTTGAAGTTACAGCTTGATTTCATTGAGTTTTCATCAAAATACAGGAGTTCTGCATAAACTGTTCATTTTGGCCTTCTCTCGCTGAGAAAACACTATTTGTGACCTGTGATACAAAAATGCTCTAACTTTTCTTCAAAGTGAGTTTTCAGTCAAGTTTCAACCTGAAAGCATAGAAAGAATGCATAAACTTGAAGTTACAGGTGGATTTCAGTGAGTTTTCATCAAAATACAGGAGTTCTGCATGAAGTGTTCATTTTGGCCTTCTCTCGCTGAGAAAACACTATTTGTGACCTGCGACACAAAACAGCCATAACTTTTGTTCAAAGTGAGTTTTCAGTCAAGTTTCAACCTGAAAGCATAGAAAGATGCATAAACTTGAAGTTACAGGTGGATTTCAGTGAGTTTTCATCAAAATACAGGAGTTCTGCATGAAGTGTTCATTTTGGCCTTCTCTCGCTGAGAAAACACTATTTGTGACCTGTGATACAAAAATGCTCTAACTTTTCTTCAAAGTGAGTTTTAAGTCAAGTTTCAACCTGAAAGCATAGAAAGATGCATAAACTTGAAGTTACAGGTGGATTTCAGTGAGTTTTAATCAAAATACAGGAGTTCTGCATGAAGTGTTCATTTTGCCTTCTCTCGCTGAGAAAACACTATTTGTGACCTGCGACACAAAACAGCCATAACTTTTGTGCAAAGTGAGTTTTCAGTCAAGTTTCAACCTGAAAGCATAGAAAGATGCATAAACTTGAAGTTACAGGTGGATTTCAGTGAGTTTTCATCAAAATACGGAGTTCTGCATGAAGTGTTCATTTTGGCCTTCTCTCGCTGAGAAAACACTATTTGTGACCTGTGATACAAAAAATGCTCTAACTTTTCTTCAAAGTGAGTTTTCAGTCAAGTTTCAACCTGAAAGCATAGAAAGATGCATAAACTTGAAGTTACAGCTTGATTTCAGTGAGTTTTCATCAAAATACAGGAGTTCTGCATGAAGTGTTCATTTTGGCCTTCTCTCGCTGAGAAAACGCTATTTGTGACGTGGGACACAAAACAGCCATAACTTTTGTTCAAAGTGAGTTTTCAGTCAAGTTTCAACCTGAAAGCATAGAAAGATGCATAAACTTGAAGTTACAGCTTGATTTCAGTGAGTTTTCATCAAAATACAGGAGTTCTGCATGAAGTGTTCATTTTGGCCTTCTCTCGCTGAGAAAAACGCTATTTGTGACCTGTGATACAAAAATGCTCTAACTTTTCTTCAAAGTGAGTTTTCAGTCAAGTTTCAACTGAAAGCATAGAAAGATGCATAAACTTGAAGTTACAGGTGGATTTCAGTGAGTTTTCCTCAAAATACAGGAGTTCTGCATGAAGTGTTCATTTTGGCCTTCTCTCGCTGAGAAAACACTATTTGTGACCTGTGATACAAAAATGCTCTAACTTTTCTTCAAAGTGAGTTTTCAGTCAAGTTTCAACCTGAAAGCATAGAAAGATGCATAAACTTGAAGTTACAGCTTGATTTCAGTGAGTTTCATCAAAATACAGGAGTTTTGCATGAAGTGTTCATTTTGGCCTTCTCTCGCTGAGAAAACGCTATTTGTGACGTGGGACACAAAACAGCCATAACTTTTGTTCAAAGTGAGTTTTCAGTCAAGTTTCAACCTGAAAGCATAGAAAGATGCATAAACTTGAAGTTACAGCTTGATTTCAGTGAGTTTTCATCAAAATACAGGAGTTCTGCATGAAGTGTTCATTTTGGCCTTCTCTCGCTGAGAAAACACTATTTGTCACCTGTGATACAAAAATGCTCTAACTTTTGTTCAAAGTGAGTTTTCAGTCAAGTTTCAACCTGAAAGCATAGAAAGATGCATAAACTTGAAGTTACAGGTGGATTTCAGTGAGTTTTCATCAAAATACAGGAGTTCTGCATGAAGTGTTCATTTTGGCCTTCTCTCGCTGAGAAAACACTATTTGTGACCTGCGACACAAAACAGCCATAACTTTTGTTCAAAGTGAGTTTTCAGTCAAGTTTCAACCTGAAAGCATAGAAAGATGCATAAACTTGAAGTTACAGCTTGATTTCAGTGAGTTTTCATCAAAATACAGGAGTTTTGCATGAAGTGTTCATTTTGGCCTTCTCTCGCTGAGAAAACGCTATTTGTGACGTGGGACACAAAACAGCCATAACTTTTGTTCAAAGTGAGTTTTCAGTCAAGTTTCAACCTGAAAGCATAGAAAGATGCATAAACTTGAAGTTACAGCTTGATTTCAGTGAGTTTTCATCAAAATACAGGAGTTCTGCATGAAGTGTTCATTTTGGCCTTCTCTCGCTGAGAAAACACTATTTGTCACCTGTGATACAAAAATGCTCTAACTTTTGTTCAAAGTGAGTTTTCAGTCAAGTTTCAACCTGAAAGCATAGAAAGATGCATAAACTTGAAGTTACAGGTGGATTTCAGTGAGTTTTCATCAAAATACAGGAGTTCTGCATGAAGTGTTCATTTTGGCCTTCTCTCGCTGAGAAAACACTATTTGTGACCTGCGACACAAAACAGCCATAACTTTTGTTCAAAGTGAGTTTTCAGTCAAGTTTCAACCTGAAAGCATAGAAAGATGCATAAACTTGAAGTTACAGGTGGATTTCAGTGAGTTTTCATCAAAATACAGGAGTTCTGCATGAAGTGTTCATTTTGGCCTTCTCTCGCTGAGAAAACACTATTTGTGACCTGTGATACAAAAATGCTCTAACTTTTCTTCAAAGTGAGTTTTCAGTCAAGTTTCAACCTGAAAGCATAGAAAGATGCATAAACTTGAAGTTACAGGTGGATTTCAGTGAGTTTTCATCAAAATACAGGAGTTCTGCATGAAGTGTTCATTTTGGCCTTCTCTCGCTGAGAAAACACTATTTGTGACCTGTGATACAAAAATGCTCTAACTTTTCTTCAAAGTGAGTTTTCAGTCAAGTTTCAACCTGAAAGCATAGAAAGATGCATAAACTTGAAGTTACAGGTGGATTTCAGTGAGTTTTCATCAAAATACAGGAGTTCTGCATGAAGTGTTCATTTTGGCCTTCTCTCGCTGAGAAAACACTATTTGTGACCTGCGACACAAAACAGCCATAACTTTTGTTCAAAGTGAGTTTTCAGTCAAGTTTCAACCTGAAAGCATAGAAAGATGCATAAACTTGAAGTTACAAGGTGGATTTCAGTGAGTTTTCATCAAAATACAGGAGTTCTGCATGAAGTGTTCATTTTGGCCTTCTCTCGCTGAGAAAACACTATTTGTGACCTGTGATACAAAAATGCTCTAACTTTTCTTCAAAGTGAGTTTTCAGTCAAGTTTCAACCTGAAAGCATAGAAAGATGCATAAACTTGAAGTTACAGCTTGATTTCAGTGAGTTTTCATCAAAATACAGGAGTTCTGCATGAAGTGTTCATTTGGCCTTCTCTCGCTGAGAAAACACTATTTGTGACCTGTGATACAAAAATGCTCTAACTTTTCTTCAAAGTGAGTTTTCAGTCAAGTTTCAACCTGAAAGCATAGAAAGATGCATAAACTTGAAGTTACAGCTTGATTTCAGTGAGTTTTCATCAAAATACAGGAGTTCTGCATGAAGTGTTCATTTTGGCCTTCTCTCGCTGAGAAAACACTATTTGTGACCTGCGACAAAAAACAGCCATAACTTTTTTTCAAAGTGAGTTTCAGTCAAGTTTCAACCTGAAAGCATAGAAAGATGCATAAACATGAAGTTACAGGTGGATTTCAGTGAGTTTTCATCAAAATACAGGAGTTCTGCATGAAGTGTTCATTTTGGCCTTCTCTCGCTGAGAAAACACTATCTGTGACATGTGATACAAAAATGCTCTAACTTTTGTTCAAAGTTAGTTTTCAGTCAAGTTTCAACCTGAAAGCATAGAAAGATGCATTAAACTTGAAGTTACAGCTTGATTTCAGTGAGTTTTCATCAAAATACAGGAGTTCTGCATGAAGTGTTCATTTTGGCCTTCTCTCGCTGAGAAAACACTATTTGTGACCTGTGATACAAAAATGCTCTAACTTTTCTTCAAAGTGAGTATTCAGTCAAGTTTCAACCTGAAAGCATAGAAAGATGCATAAACTTGAAGTTACAGCTTGATTTCAGTGAGTTTTCATCAAAATACAGGAGTTCTGCATGAAGTGTTCATTTTGGCCTTCTCTCGCTGAGAAAACGCTATTTGTGACGTGGGACACAAAACAGCCATAACTTTTGTTCAAAGTGAGTTTTCAGTCAAGTTTCAACCTGAAAGCATAGAAAGATGCATAAACTTGAAGTTACAGCTTGATTTCAGTGAGTTTTCATCAAAATACAGGAGTTCTGCATGAAGTGTTCATTTTGGCCTTCTCTCGCTGAGAAAACACTATTTGTGACCTGTGATACAAAAATGCTCTAACTTTTCTTCAAAGTGAGTTTTCAGTCAAGTTTCAACCTGAAAGCATAGAAAGATGCATAAACTTGAAGTTACAGGTGGATTTCAGTGAGTTTTCATCAAAATACAGGAGTTCTGCATGAAGTGTTCATTTTGGCCTTCTCTCGCTGAGAAAACACTATTTGTTACCTGTGATACAAAAATGCTCTAACGTTTCTTCAAAGTGAGTTTTCAGTCAAGTTTCAACCTGAAAGCATAGAAAGATGCATAAACTTGAAGTTACAGCTTGATTTCAGTGAGTTTTCATCAAAATACAGGAGTTCTGCATGAAGTGTTCATTTTGGCCTTCTCTCGCTGAGAAAACGCTATTTGTGACGTGGGACACAAAACAGCCATAACTTTTGTTCAAAGTGAGTTTTCAGTCAAGTTTCAACCTGAAAGCATAGAAAAGATGCATAAACTTGAAGTTACAGCTTGATTTCAGTGAGTTTTCATCAAAATACAGGAGTTCTGCATGAAGTGTTCATTTTGGCCTTCTCTCGCTGAGAAAACGCTAATTGTGACCTGTGATACAAAAATGCTCTAACTTTTCTTCAAAGTGAGTTTTCAGTCAAGTTTCAACCTGAAAGCATAGAAAGATGCATAAACTTGAAGTTACAGGTGGATTTCAGTGAGTTTTCATCAAAATACAGGAGTTCTGCATGAAGTGTTCATTTTGGCCTTCTCTCGCTGAGAAAACACTATTTGTGACCTGCGACACAAAACAGCCATAACTTTTGTTCAAAGTGAGTTTTCAGTCAAGTTTCAACCTGAAAGCATAGAAAGATGCATAAACTTGAAGTTACAGGTGGATTTCAGTGAGTTTTCATCAAAATACAGGAGTTCTGCATGAAGTGTTCATTTTGGCCTTCTCTCGCTGAGAAAACACTATTTGTGACCTGTGATACAAAAATGCTCTAACTTTTCTTCAAAGTGAGTTTTCAGTCAAGTTTCAACCTGAAAGCATAGAAAGATGCATAAACTTGAAGTTACAGGTGGATTTCAGTGAGTTTTCATCAAAATACAGGAGTTCTGCATGAAGTGTTCATTTTGGCCTTCTCTCGCTGAGAAAACACTATTTGTGACCTGTGATACAAAAATGCTCTAACTTTTCTTCAAAGTGAGTTTTCAGTCAAGTTTCAACCTGAAAGCATAGAAAGATGCATAAACTTGAAGTTACAGGTGGATTTCAGTGAGTTTTCATCAAAATACAGGAGTTCTGCATGAAGTGTTCATTTTGCCTTCTCTCGCTGAGAAAACACTATTTGTGACCTGTGATACAAAAATGCTCTAACTTTTCTTCAAAGTGAGTTTTCAGTCAAGTTTCAACCTGAAAGCATAGAAAGATGCATAAACTTGAAGTTACAGCTTGATTTCAGTGAGTTTTCATCAAAATACAGGAGTTCTGCATGAAGTGTTCATTTTGCCTTCTCTCGCTGAGAAAACGCTATTTGTGACCTGTGATACAAAAATGCTCTAACTTTTGTTCAAAGTGAGTTTTCAGTCAAGTTTCAACCTGAAAGCATAGAAAGATGCATAAACTTGAAGTTACAGCTTGATTTCAGTGAGTTTTCATCAAAATACAGGAGTTCTGCATGAAGTGTTCATTTTGGCCTTCTCTCGCTGAGAAAACACTATTTGTGACCTGTGATACAAAAATGCTCTAACTTTTGTTCAAAGTGAGTTTTCAGTCAAGTTTCAACCTGAAAGCATAGAAAGATGCATAAACTTGAAGTTACAGGTTGATTTCAGTGAGTTTTCATCAAAATACAGGAGTTCTGCATGAAGTGTTCATTTTGGCCTTCTCTCGCTGAGAAAACACTATTTGTGACCTGCGACACAAAACAGCCATAACTTTTGTTCAAAGTGAGTTTTCAGTCAAGTTTCAACCTGAAAGCATAGAAAGATGCATAAACTTGAAGTTACAGGTTGATTTCAGTGAGTTTTCATCAAAATACAGGAGTTCTGCATGAAGTGTTCATTTTGGTCTTCTCTCGCTGAGAAAACACTATTTGTGACCTGTGATACAAAAATGCTCTAACTTTTCTTCAAAGTGAGTTTTCAGTCAAGTTTCAACCTGAAAGCATAGAAAGATGCATAAACTTGAAGTTACAGCTTGATTTCAGTGAGTTTTAATCAAAATACAGGAGTTCTGCATGAAGTGTTCATTTTGGCCTTCTCTCGCTGAGAAAACACTATTGTGACCTGCGACACAAACAGCCATAACTTTTGTTCAAAGTGAGTTTTCAGTCAAGTTTCAACCTGAAAGCATAGAAAGATGCATAAACTTGAAGTTACAGGTGGATTTCAGTGAGTTTTCATCAAAATACAGGAGTTCTGCATGAAGTGTTCATTTTTGCCTTCTCTCGCTGAGAAAACACTATTTGTGACCTGTGATACAAAAATGCTCTAACTTTTCTTCAAAGTGAGTTTTCAGTCAAGTTTCAACCTGAAAGCATAGAAAGATGCATAAACTTGAAGTTACAGCTTGATTTCAGTGAGTTTTCATCAAAATACAGGAGTTCTGCATGAAGTGTTCATTTGGCCTTCTCTCGCTGAGAAAACGCTATTTGTGACGTGGACACAAAACAGCCATAACTTTTGTTCAAAGTGAGTTTTCAGTCAAGTTTCAACCTGAAAGCATAGAAAGATGCATAAACTTGAAGTTACAGCTTGATTTCAGTGAGTTTTCATCAAAATACAGGAGTTCTGCATGAAGTGTTCATTTTGGCCTTCTCTCGCTGAGAAAACGCTATTTGTGACCTGTGATACAAAAATGCTCTAACTTTTCTTCAAAGTGAGTTTTCAGTAAAGTTTCAACCTGAAAGCATAGAAAGATGCATAAACTTGAAGTTACAGCTTGATTTCAGTGAGTTTTCATCAAAATACAGGAGTTCTGCATGAAGTGTTCATTTTGGCCTTCTCTCGCTGAGAAAACACTATTTGTGACCTGTGATACAAAAATGCTCTAAACTTTTCTTCAAAGTGAGTTTTCAGTCAAGTTTCAACCTGAAAGCATAGAAAGATGCATAAACTTGAAGTTACAGGTGGATTTCAGTGAGTTTTCATCAAAATACAGGAGTTCTGCATGAAGTGTTCATTTTGGCCTTCTCTCGCTGAGAAAACACTATTTGTGACCTGCGACACAAAACAGCCATAACTTTTGTTCAAAGTGAGTTTTCAGTAAAGTTTCAACCTGAAAGCATAGAAAGATGCATAAACTTGAAGTTACAGCTTGATTTCAGTGAGTTTTCATCAAAATACAGGAGTTCTGCATGAAGTGTTCATTTTGGCCTTCTCTCGCTGAGAAAACACTATTTGTGACCTGTGATACAAAAATGCTCTAACTTTTCTTCAAAGTGAGTTTTCAGTCAAGTTTCAACCTGAAAGCATAGAAAGATGCATAAACTTGAAGTTACAGGTTGATTTCAGTGAGTTTTCATCAAAATACATGAGTTCTGCATGAAGTGTTCATTTTGGCCTTCTCTCGCTGAAAAAACGCTATTTGTGACCTGTGATACAAAAATGCTCTAACTTTTCTTCAAAGTGAGTTTTCAGTCAAGTTTCAACCTGAAAGCATAGAAAGATGCATAAACTTGAAGTTACAGCTTGATTTCAGTGAGTTTTCCTCAAAATACAGGAGTTCTGCATGAAGTGTTCATTTTGGCGTTCTCTCGCTGAGAAAACACTATTTGTGACCTGTGATACAAAAATGCTCTAACTTTTCTTCAAAGTGAGTTTTCAGTCAAGTTTCAACCTGAAAGCATAGAAAGATGCATAAACTTGAAGTTACAGGTGGATTTCAGTGAGTTTTCATCAAAATACAGGAGTTCTGCATGAAGTGTTCATTTTGGCCTTCTCTCGCTGAGAAAACACTATTTGTGACCTGCGACACAAAACAGCCATAACTTTTGTTCAAAGTGAGTTTTCAGTAAAGTTTCAACCTGAAAGCATAGAAAGATGCATAAACTTGAAGTTACAGCTTGATTTCAGTGAGTTTTCATCAAAATACAGGAGTTCTGCATGAAGTGTTCATTTTGGCCTTCTCTCGCTGAGAAAACACTATTTGTGACCTGTGATACAAAAAATGCTCTAACTTTTCTTCAAAGTGAGTTTTCAGTCAAGTTTCAACCTGAAAGCATAGAAAGATGCATAAACTTGAAGTTACAGCTTGATTTCAGTGAGTTTTCATCAAAATACAGGAGTTCTGCATGAAGTGTTCATTTTGGCCTTCTCTCGCTGAGAAAACGCTATTTGTGACGTGGGACACAAAACAGCCATAACTTTTGTTCAAAGTGAGTTTTCAGTCAAGTTTCAACCTGAAAGCATAGAAAGATGCATAAACTTGAAGTTACAGGTTGATTTCAGTGAGTTTTCATCAAAATACATGAGTTCTGCATGAAGTGTTCATTTTGGCCTTCTCTCGCTGAAAAAACGCTATTTGTGACCTGTGATACAAAAATGCTCTAACTTTTCTTCAAAGTGAGTTTTCAGTCAAGTTTCAACCTGAAAGCATAGAAAGATGCATAAACTTGAAGTTACAGCTTGATTTCAGTGAGTTTTCCTCAAAATACAGGAGTTCTGCATGAAGTGTTCATTTTGGCGTTCTCTTCGCTGAGAAAACACTATTTGTGACCTGTGATACAAAAATGCTCTAACTTTTCTTCAAAGTGAGTTTTCAGTCAAGTTTCAACCTGAAAGCATAGAAAGATGCATAAACTTGAAGTTACAGCTTGATTTCAGTGAGTTTTCATCAAAATACAGGAGTTCTGCATGAAGTGTTCATTTTGGCCTTCTCTCGCTGAGAAAACGCTATTTGTGACCTGTGAAACAAAAATGCTCTAACTTTTGTTCAAAGTGAGTTTTCAGTCAAGTTTCAACCTGAAAGCATAGAAAGATGCATAAACTTGAAGTTACAGCTTGATTTCAGTGAGTTTTCATCAAAATACAGGAGTTCTGCATGAAGTGTTCATTTTGGCCTTCTCTCGCTGAGAAAACACTATTGTGACCTGTGATACAAAAATGCTCTAACTTTTCTTCAAAGTGAGTTTTCAGTCAAGTTTCAACCTGAAAGCATAGAAAGATGCATAAACTTGAAGTTACAGCTTGATTTCAGTGAGTTTTCATCAAAATACAGGAGTTCTGCATGAAGTGTTCATTTTGGCCTTCTCTCGCTGAGAAAACACTATTTGTGACCTGCGACACAAAACAGCCATAACTTTGTTCAAAGTGAGTTTTCAGTCAAGTTTCAACCTGAAAGCATAGAAAGATGCATAAACTTGAAGTTACAGGTGGATTTCAGTGAGTTTTCATCAAAATACAGGAGTTCTGCATGAAGTGTTCATTTTGGCCTTCTCTCGCTGAGAAAACACTATTTGTGACCTGTGATACAAAAATGCTCTAACTTTTCTTCAAAGTGAGTTTTCAGTCAAGTTTCAACCTGAAAGCATAGAAAGATGCATAAACTTGAAGTTACAGGTGGATTTCAGTGAGTTTTCATCAAAATACAGGAGTTCTGCATGAAGTGTTCATTTTGGCCTTCTCTCGCTGAGAAAACGCTATTTGTGACCTGTGATACAAAAATGCTCTAACTTTTCTTCAAAGTGAGTTTTCAGTCAAGTTTCAACCTGAAAGCATAGAAAGATGCATAAACTTGAAGTTACAGGTGGATTTCAGTGAGTTTTCATCAAAATACAGGAGTTCTGCATGAAGTGTTCATTTTGGCCTTCTCTCGCTGAGAAAACACTATTTGTGACCTGTGATACAAAAATCCTCTAACTTTTCTTCAAAGTGAGTTTTCAGTCAAGTTTCAACCTGAAAGCATAGAAAGATGCATAAACTTGAAGTTACAGGTGGATTTCAGTGAGTTTTCATCAAAATACAGGAGTTCTGCATGAAGTGTTCATTTTGGCCTTCTCTCGCTGAGAAAACACTATTTGTGACCTGCGACACAAAACAGCCATAACTTTTGTTCAAAGTGAGTTTTCAGTCAAGTTTCAACCTGAAAGCATAGAAAGATGCATAAACTTGAAGTTACAGGTGGATTTCAGTGAGTTTTCATCAAAATACAGGAGTTCTGCATGAAGTGTTCATTTTGGCCTTCTCTCGCTGAGAAAACACTATTTGTGACCTGTGATACAAAAATGCTCTAACTTTTCTTCAAAGTGAGTTTTCAGTCAAGTTTCAACCTGAAAGCATAGAAAGATGCATAAACTTGAAGTTACAGCTTGATTTCAGTGAGTTTTCATCAAAATACAGGAGTTTTGCATGAAGTGTTCATTTTGGCCTTCTCTCGCTGAGAAAACGCTATTTGTGACGTGGGACACAAAACAGCCATAACTTTTGTTCAAAGTGAGTTTTCAGTCAAGTTTCAACCTGAAAGCATAGAAAGATGCATAAACTTGAAGTTACAGCTTGATTTCAGTGAGTTTTCATCAAAATACAGGAGTTCTGCATGAAGTGTTCATTTTGGCCTTCTCTCGCTGAGAAAACACTATTTGTGACCTGCGACACAAAACAGCCATAACTTTTGTTCAACGTGAGTTTTCAGTCAAGTTTCAACCTGAAAGCATAGAAAGATGCATAAACTTGAAGTTACAGGTGGATTTCAGTGAGTTTTCATCAAAATACAGGAGTTCTGCATGAAGTGTTCATTTTGGCCTTCTCTCGCTGAGAAAACACTATTTGTGACCTGTGATACAAAAATGCTCTAACTTTTCTTCAAAGTGAGTTTTCAGTCAAGTTTCAACCTGAAAGCATAGAAAGATGCATAAACTTGAAGTTACAGCTTGATTTCAGTGAGTTTTCATCAAAATACAGGAGTTCTGCATGAAGTGTTCATTTTGGCCTTCTCTCGCTGAGAAAACGCTATTTGTGACGTGGGACACAAAACAGCCATAACTTTTGTTCAAAGTGAGTTTTCAGTCAAGTTTCAACCTGAAAGCATAGAAAGATGCATAAACTTGAAGTTACAGCTTGATTTCAGAGAGTTTTCATCAAAATACAGGAGTTCTGCATGAAGTGTTCATTTTGGCCTTCTCTCGCTGAGAAAACACTATTTGTGACCTGTGATACAAAAATGCTCTAACTTTTCTTCAAAGTGAGTTTTCAGTCAAGTTTCAACCTGAAAGCATAGAAAGATGCATAAACTTGAAGTTACAGCTTGATTTCAGTGAGTTTTCATCAAAATACAGGAGTTCTGCATGAAGTGTTCATTTTGGCCTTCTCTCGCTGAGAAAACGCTATTTGTGACCTGTGAAACAAAAATGCTCTCTAACTTTTGTTCAAAGTGAGTTTTCAGTCAAGTTTCAACCTGAAAGCATAGAAAGATGCATAAACTTGAAGTTACAGCTTGATTTCAGTGAGTTTTCATCAAATACAGGAGTTCTGCATGAAGTGTTCATTTTGGCCTTCTCTCGCTGAGAAAACACTATTTGTGACCTGTGATACAAAAATGCTCTAACTTTTCTTCAAGTGAGTTTTCAGTCAAGTTTCAACCTGAAAGCATAGAAAGATGCATAAACTTGAAGTTACAGCTTGATTTCAGTGAGTTTTCATCAAAATACAGGAGTTCTGCATGAAGTGTTCATTTTGGCCTTCTCTCGCTGAGAAAACACTATTTGTGACCTGCGACACAAAACAGCCATAACTTTTGTTCAAAGTGAGTTTTCAGTCAAGTTTCAACCTGAAAGCATAGAAAGATGCATAAACTTGAAGTTACAGGTGGATTTCAGTGAGTTTTCATCAAAATACAGGAGTTCTGCATGAAGTGTTCATTTTGGCCTTCTCTCGCTGAGAAAACACTATTTGTGACCTGTGATACAAAAATGCTCTAACTTTTCTTCAAAGTGAGTTTTCAGTCAAGTTTCAACCTGAAAGCATAGAAAGATGCATAAACTTGAAGTTACAGGTGGATTTCAGTGAGTTTTCATCAAAATACAGGAGTTCTGCATGAAGTGTTCATTTTGGCCTTCTCTCGCTGAGAAAACGCTATTTGTGACCTGTGATACAAAAATGCTCTAACTTTTCTTCAAAGTGAGTTTTCAGTCAAGTTTCAACCTGAAAGCATAGAAAGATGCATAAACTTGAAGTTACAGGTGGATTTCAGTGAGTTTTCATCAAAATACAGGAGTTCTGCATGAAGTGTTCATTTTGGCCTTCTCTCGCTGAGAAAACACTATTTGTGACCTGTGATACAAAAATCCTCTAACTTTTCTTCAAAGTGAGTTTTCAGTCAAGTTTCAACCTGAAAGCATAGAAAGATGCATAAACTTGAAGTTACAGGTGGATTTCAGTGAGTTTTCATCAAAATACAGGAGTTCTGCATGAAGTGTTCATTTTGGCCTTCTCTCGCTGAGAAAACACTATTTGTGACCTGCGACACAAAACAGCCATAACTTTTGTTCAAAGTGAGTTTTCAGTCAAGTTTCAACCTGAAAGCATAGAAAGATGCATAAACTTGAAGTTACAGGTGGATTTCAGTGAGTTTTCATCAAAATACAGGAGTTCTGCATGAAGTGTTCATTTTGGCCTTCTCTCGCTGAGAAAACACTATTTGTGACCTGTGATACAAAAATGCTCTAACTTTTCTTCAAAGTGAGTTTTCAGTCAAGTTTCAACCTGAAAGCATAGAAAGATGCATAAACTTGAAGTTACAGCTTGATTTCAGTGAGTTTTCATCAAAATACAGGAGTTTTGCATGAAGTGTTCATTTTGGCCTTCTCTCGCTGAGAAAACGCTATTTGTGACGTGGGACACAAAACAGCCATAACTTTTGTTCAAAGTGAGTTTTCAGTCAAGTTTCAACCTGAAAGCATAGAAAGATGCATAAACTTGAAGTTACAGCTTGATTTCAGTGAGTTTTCATCAAAATACAGGAGTTCTGCATGAAGTGTTCATTTTGGCCTTCTCTCGCTGAGAAAACACTATTTGTGACCTGCGACACAAAACAGCCATAACTTTTGTTCAACGTGAGTTTTCAGTCAAGTTTCAACCTGAAAGCATAGAAAGATGCATAAACTTGAAGTTACAGGTGGATTTCAGTGAGTTTTCATCAAAATACAGGAGTTCTGCATGAAGTGTTCATTTTGGCCTTCTCTCGCTGAGAAAACACTATTTGTGACCTGTGATACAAAAATGCTCTAACTTTTCTTCAAAGTGAGTTTTCAGTCAAGTTTCAACCTGAAAGCATAGAAAGATGCATAAACTTGAAGTTACAGCTTGATTTCAGTGAGTTTTCATCAAAATACAGGAGTTCTGCATGAAGTGTTCATTTTGGCCTTCTCTCGCTGAGAAAACGCTATTTGTGACGTGGGACACAAAACAGCCATAACTTTTGTTCAAAGTGAGTTTTCAGTCAAGTTTCAACCTGAAAGCATAGAAAGATGCATAAACTTGAAGTTACAGCTTAATTTCAGTGAGTTTTCATCAAAATACAGGAGTTCTGCATGAAGTGTTCATTTTGGCCTTCTCTCGCTGAGAAAACGCTATTTGTGACCTGTGATACAAAAATGCTCTAACTTTTCTTCAAAGTGAGTTTTCAGTCAAGTTTCAACCTGAAAGCATAGAAAGATGCATAAACTTGAAGTTACAGGTGGATTTCAGTGAGTTTTCATCAAAATACAGGAGTTCTGCATGAAGTGTTCATTTTGGCCTTCTCTCGCTGAGAAAACACTATTTGTGACCTGTGATACAAAAATGCTCTAACTTTTCTTCAAAGTGAGTTTTCAGTCAAGTTTCAACCTGAAAGCATAGAAAGATGCATAAACTTGAAGTTACAGGTGGATTTCAGTGAGTTTTCATCAAAATACAGGAGTTCTGCATGAAGTGTTCATTTTGGCCTTCTCTCGCTGAGAAAACACTATTTGTGACCTGCGACACAAAACAGCCATAACTTTTGTTCAAAGTGAGTTTTCAGTCAAGTTTCAACCTGAAAGCATAGAAAGATGCATAAACTTGAAGTTACAGCTTGATTTCAGTGAGTTTTCATCAAAATACAGGAGTTTTGCATGAAGTGTTCATTTTGGCCTTCTCTCGCTGAGAAAACGCTATTTGTGACGTGGGACACAAAACAGCCATAACTTTTGTTCAAAGTGAGTTTTCAGTCAAGTTTCAACCTGAAAGCATAGAAAGATGCATAAACTTGAAGTTACAGCTTGATTTCAGTGAGTTTTCATCAAAATACAGGAGTTCTGCATGAAGTGTTCATTTTGGCCTTCTCTCGCTGAGAAAACGCTATTTGTGACGTGGGACACAAAACAGCCATAACTTTTGTTCAAAGTGAGTTTTCAGTCAAGTTTCAACCTGAAAGCATAGAAAGATACATAAACTTGAAGTTACAGGTGGATTTCAGTGAGTTTTCATCAAAATACAGGAGTTCTGCATGAAGTGTTCATTTTGGCCTTCTCTCGCTGAGAAAACGCTATTTGTGACGTGGGACACAAAACAGCCATAACTTTTGTTCAAAGTGAGTTTTCAGTCAAGTTTCAACCTGAAAGCATAGAAAGATGCATAAACTTGAAGTTACAGGTGGATTTCAGTGAGTTTTCCTCAAAATACAGGAGTTCTGCATGAAGTGTTCATTTTGGCCTTCTCTCGCTGAGAAAACGCTATTTGTGACCTGTGATACAAAAATGCTCTAACTTTTCTTCAAAGTGAGTTTTCAGTAAAGTTTCAACCTGAAAGCATAGAAAGATGCATAAACTTGAAGTTACAGCTTGATTTCAGTGAGTTTTCATCAAAATACAGGAGTTCTGCATGAAGTGTTCATTTTGGCCTTCTCTCGCTGAGAAAACACTATTTGTGACCTGTGATACAAAAATGCTCTAACTTTTCTTCAAAGTGAGTTTTCAGTCAAGTTTCAACCTGAAAGCATAGAAAGATGCATAAACTTGAAGTTACAGGTGGATTTCAGTGAGTTTTCATCAAAATACAGGAGTTCTGCATGAAGTGTTCATTTTGGCCTTCTCTCGCTGAGAAAACACTATTTGTGACCTGCGACACAAAACAGCCATAACTTTTGTTCAAAGTGAGTTTTCAGTAAAGTTTCAACCTGAAAGCATAGAAAGATGCATAAACTTGAAGTTACAGCTTGATTTCAGTGAGTTTTCATCAAAATACAGGAGTTCTGCATGAAGTGTTCATTTTGGCCTTCTCTCGCTGAGAAAACACTATTTGTGACCTGTGATACAAAAATGCTCTAACTTTTCTTCAAAGTGAGTTTTCAGTCAAGTTTCAACCTGAAAGCATAGAAAGATGCATAAACTTGAAGTTACAGGTTGATTTCAGTGAGTTTTCATCAAAATACATGAGTTCTGCATGAAGTGTTCATTTTGGCCTTCTCTCGCTGAAAAAACGCTATTTGTGACCTGTGATACAAAAATGCTCTAACTTTTCTTCAAAGTGAGTTTTCAGTCAAGTTTCAACCTGAAAGCATAGAAAGATGCATAAACTTGAAGTTACAGCTTGATTTCAGTGAGTTTTCCTCAAAATACAGGAGTTCTGCATGAAGTGTTCATTTTGGCGTTCTCTCGCTGAGAAAACACTATTTGTGACCTGTGATACAAAAATGCTCTAACTTTTCTTCAAAGTGAGTTTTCAGTCAAGTTTCAACCTGAAAGCATAGAAAGATGCATAAACTTGAAGTTACAGGTGGATTTCAGTGAGTTTTCATCAAAATACAGGAGTTCTGCATGAAGTGTTCATTTTGGCCTTCTCTCGCTGAGAAAACACTATTTGTGACCTGCGACACAAAACAGCCATAACTTTTGTTCAAAGTGAGTTTTCAGTAAAGTTTCAACCTGAAAGCATAGAAAGATGCATAAACTTGAAGTTACAGCTTGATTTCAGTGAGTTTTCATCAAAATACAGGAGTTCTGCATGAAGTGTTCATTTTGGCCTTCTCTCGCTGAGAAAACACTATTTGTGACCTGTGATACAAAAATGCTCTAACTTTTCTTCAAAGTGAGTTTTCAGTCAAGTTTCAACCTGAAAGCATAGAAAGATGCATAAACTTGAAGTTACAGCTTGATTTCAGTGAGTTTTCATCAAAATACAGGAGTTCTGCATGAAGTGTTCATTTTGGCCTTCTCTCGCTGAGAAAACGCTATTTGTGACGTGGGACACAAAACAGCCATAACTTTTGTTCAAAGTGAGTTTTCAGTCAAGTTTCAACCTGAAAGCATAGAAAGATGCATAAACTTGAAGTTACAGGTTGATTTCAGTGAGTTTTCATCAAAATACATGAGTTCTGCATGAAGTGTTCATTTTGGCCTTCTCTCGCTGAAAAAACGCTATTTGTGACCTGTGATACAAAAATGCTCTAACTTTTCTTCAAAGTGAGTTTTCAGTCAAGTTTCAACCTGAAAGCATAGAAAGATGCATAAACTTGAAGTTACAGCTTGATTTCAGTGAGTTTTCCTCAAAATACAGGAGTTCTGCATGAAGTGTTCATTTTGGCGTTCTCTCGCTGAGAAAACACTATTTGTGACCTGTGATACAAAAATGCTCTAACTTTTCTTCAAAGTGAGTTTTCAGTCAAGTTTCAACCTGAAAGCATAGAAAGATGCATAAACTTGAAGTTACAGCTTGATTTCAGTGAGTTTTCATCAAAATACAGGAGTTCTGCATGAAGTGTTCATTTTGGCCTTCTCTCGCTGAGAAAACGCTATTTGTGACCTGTGAAACAAAAATGCTCTAACTTTTGTTCAAAGTGAGTTTTCAGTCAAGTTTCAACCTGAAAGCATAGAAAGATGCATAAACTTGAAGTTACAGCTTGATTTCAGTGAGTTTTCATCAAAATACAGGAGTTCTGCATGAAGTGTTCATTTTGGCCTTCTCTCGCTGAGAAAACACTATTTGTGACCTGTGATACAAAAATGCTCTAACTTTTCTTCAAAGTGAGTTTTCAGTCAAGTTTCAACCTGAAAGCATAGAAAGATGCATAAACTTGAAGTTACAGCTTGATTTCAGTGAGTTTTCATCAAAATACAGGAGTTCTGCATGAAGTGTTCATTTTGGCCTTCTCTCGCTGAGAAAACACTATTTGTGACCTGCGACACAAAACAGCCATAACTTTTGTTCAAAGTGAGTTTTCAGTCAAGTTTCAACCTGAAAGCATAGAAAGATGCATAAACTTGAAGTTACAGGTGGATTTCAGTGAGTTTTCATCAAAATACAGGAGTTCTGCATGAAGTGTTCATTTTGGCCTTCTCTCGCTGAGAAAACACTATTTGTGACCTGTGATACAAAAATGCTCTAACTTTTCTTCAAAGTGAGTTTTCAGTCAAGTTTCAACCTGAAAGCATAGAAAGATGCATAAACTTGAAGTTACAGGTGGATTTCAGTGAGTTTTCATCAAAATACAGGAGTTCTGCATGAAGTGTTCATTTTGGCCTTCTCTCGCTGAGAAAACGCTATTTGTGACCTGTGATACAAAAATGCTCTAACTTTTCTTCAAAGTGAGTTTTCAGTCAAGTTTCAACCTGAAAGCATAGAAAGATGCATAAACTTGAAGTTACAGGTGGATTTCAGTGAGTTTTCATCAAAATACAGGAGTTCTGCATGAAGTGTTCATTTTGGCCTTCTCTCGCTGAGAAAACACTATTTGTGACCTGTGATACAAAAATCCTCTAACTTTTCTTCAAAGTGAGTTTTCAGTCAAGTTTCAACCTGAAAGCATAGAAAGATGCATAAACTTGAAGTTACAGGTGGATTTCAGTGAGTTTTCATCAAAATACAGGAGTTCTGCATGAAGTGTTCATTTTGGCCTTCTCTCGCTGAGAAAACACTATTTGTGACCTGCGACACAAAACAGCCATAACTTTTGTTCAAAGTGAGTTTTCAGTCAAGTTTCAACCTGAAAGCATAGAAAGATGCATAAACTTGAAGTTACAGGTGGATTTCAGTGAATTTTCATCAAAATACAGGAGTTCTGCATGAAGTGTTCATTTTGGCCTTCTCTCGCTGAGAAAACACTATTTGTGACCTGTGATACAAAAATGCTCTAACTTTTCTTCAAAGTGAGTTTTCAGTCAAGTTTCAACCTGAAAGCATAGAAAGATGCATAAACTTGAAGTTACAGCTTGATTTCAGTGAGTTTTCATCAAAATACAGGAGTTTTGCATGAAGTGTTCATTTTGGCCTTCTCTCGCTGAGAAAACGCTATTTGTGACGTGGGACACAAAACAGCCATAACTTTTGTTCAAAGTGAGTTTTCAGTCAAGTTTCAACCTGAAAGCATAGAAAGATGCATAAACTTGAAGTTACAGCTTGATTTCAGTGAGTTTTCATCAAAATACAGGAGTTCTGCATGAAGTGTTCATTTTGGCCTTCTCTCGCTGAGAAAACACTATTTGTGACCTGCGACACAAAACAGCCATAACTTTTGTTCAACGTGAGTTTTCAGTCAAGTTTCAACCTGAAAGCATAGAAAGATGCATAAACTTGAAGTTACAGGTGGATTTCAGTGAGTTTTCATCAAAATACAGGAGTTCTGCATGAAGTGTTCATTTTGGCCTTCTCTCGCTGAGAAAACACTATTTGTGACCTGTGATACAAAAATGCTCTAACTTTTCTTCAAAGTGAGTTTTCAGTCAAGTTTCAACCTGAAAGCATAGAAAGATGCATAAACTTGAAGTTACAGCTTGATTTCAGTGAGTTTTCATCAAAATACAGGAGTTCTGCATGAAGTGTTCATTTTGGCCTTCTCTCGCTGAGAAAACGCTATTTGTGACGTGGGACACAAAACAGCCATAACTTTTGTTCAAAGTGAGTTTTCAGTCAAGTTTCAACCTGAAAGCATAGAAAGATGCATAAACTTGAAGTTACAGCTTGATTTCAGAGAGTTTTCATCAAAATACAGGAGTTCTGCATGAAGTGTTCATTTTGGCCTTCTCTCGCTGAGAAAACACTATTTGTGACCTGTGATACAAAAATGCTCTAACTTTTCTTCAAAGTGAGTTTTCAGTCAAGTTTCAACCTGAAAGCATAGAAAGATGCATAAACTTGAAGTTACAGCTTGATTTCAGTGAGTTTTCATCAAAATACAGGAGTTCTGCATGAAGTGTTCATTTTGGCCTTCTCTCGCTGAGAAAACGCTATTTGTGACCTGTGAAACAAAAATGCTCTAACTTTTGTTCAAAGTGAGTTTTCAGTCAAGTTTCAACCTGAAAGCATAGAAAGATGCATAAACTTGAAGTTACAGCTTGATTTCAGTGAGTTTTCATCAAAATACAGGAGTTCTGCATGAAGTGTTCATTTTGGCCTTCTCTCGCTGAGAAAACACTATTTGTGACCTGTGATACAAAAATGCTCTAACTTTTCTTCAAAGTGAGTTTTCAGTCAAGTTTC
The DNA here is from genome assembly GCF_037954235.1 of Aulostomus chinensis. Taxonomy (NCBI): domain Eukaryota; kingdom Metazoa; phylum Chordata; class Actinopteri; order Syngnathiformes; family Aulostomidae; genus Aulostomus; species Aulostomus chinensis. The sequence continues at coordinate 36,526 of NW_028234211.1, forward strand.
AACCTGAAAGCATAGAAAGATGCATAAACTTGAAGTTACAGCTTGATTTCAGTGAGTTTTCATCAAAATACAGGAGTTCTGCATGAAGTGTTCATTTTGGCCTTCTCTCGCTGAGAAAACACTATTTGTGACCTGCGACACAAAACAGCCATAACTTTTGTTCAAAGTGAGTTTTCAGTCAAGTTTCAACCTGAAAGCATAGAAAGATGCATAAACTTGAAGTTACAGGTGGATTTCAGTGAGTTTTCATCAAAATACAGGAGTTCTGCATGAAGTGTTCATTTTGGCCTTCTCTCGCTGAGAAAACACTATTTGTGACCTGTGATACAAAAATCCTCTAACTTTTCTTCAAAGTGAGTTTTCAGTCAAGTTTCAACCTGAAAGCATAGAAAGATGCATAAACTTGAAGTTACAGGTGGATTTCAGTGAGTTTTCATCAAAATACAGGAGTTCTGCATGAAGTGTTCATTTTGGCCTTCTCTCGCTGAGAAAACGCTATTTGTGACCTGTGATACAAAAATGCTCTAACTTTTCTTCAAAGTGAGTTTTCAGTCAAGTTTCAACCTGAAAGCATAGAAAGATGCATAAACTTGAAGTTACAGGTGGATTTCAGTGAGTTTTCATCAAAATACAGGAGTTCTGCATGAAGTGTTCATTTTGGCCTTCTCTCGCTGAGAAAACACTATTTGTGACCTGTGATACAAAAATCCTCTAACTTTTCTTCAAAGTGAGTTTTCAGTCAAGTTTCAACCTGAAAGCATAGAAAGATGCATAAACTTGAAGTTACAGGTGGATTTCAGTGAGTTTTCATCAAAATACAGGAGTTCTGCATGAAGTGTTCATTTTGGCCTTCTCTCGCTGAGAAAACACTATTTGTGACCTGCGACACAAAACAGCCATAACTTTTGTTCAAAGTGAGTTTTCAGTCAAGTTTCAACCTGAAAGCATAGAAAGATGCATAAACTTGAAGTTACAGGTGGATTTCAGTGAGTTTTCATCAAAATACAGGAGTTCTGCATGAAGTGTTCATTTTGGCCTTCTCTCGCTGAGAAAACACTATTTGTGACCTGTGATACAAAAATGCTCTAACTTTTCTTCAAAGTGAGTTTTCAGTCAAGTTTCAACCTGAAAGCATAGAAAGATGCATAAACTTGAAGTTACAGCTTGATTTCAGTGAGTTTTCATCAAAATACAGGAGTTTTGCATGAAGTGTTCATTTTGGCCTTCTCTCGCTGAGAAAACGCTATTTGTGACGTGGGACACAAAACAGCCATAACTTTTGTTCAAAGTGAGTTTTCAGTCAAGTTTCAACCTGAAAGCATAGAAAGATGCATAAACTTGAAGTTACAGCTTGATTTCAGTGAGTTTTCATCAAAATACAGGAGTTCTGCATGAAGTGTTCATTTTGGCCTTCTCTCGCTGAGAAAACACTATTTGTGACCTGCGACACAAAACAGCCATAACTTTTGTTCAACGTGAGTTTTCAGTCAAGTTTCAACCTGAAAGCATAGAAAGATGCATAAACTTGAAGTTACAGGTGGATTTCAGTGAGTTTTCATCAAAATACAGGAGTTCTGCATGAAGTGTTCATTTTGGCCTTCTCTCGCTGAGAAAACACTATTTGTGACCTGTGATACAAAAATGCTCTAACTTTTCTTCAAAGTGAGTTTTCAGTCAAGTTTCAACCTGAAAGCATAGAAAGATGCATAAACTTGAAGTTACAGCTTGATTTCAGTGAGTTTTCATCAAAATACAGGAGTTCTGCATGAAGTGTTCATTTTGGCCTTCTCTCGCTGAGAAAACGCTATTTGTGACGTGGGACACAAAACAGCCATAACTTTTGTTCAAAGTGAGTTTTCAGTCAAGTTTCAACCTGAAAGCATAGAAAGATGCATAAACTTGAAGTTACAGCTTAATTTCAGTGAGTTTTCATCAAAATACAGGAGTTCTGCATGAAGTGTTCATTTTGGCCTTCTCTCGCTGAGAAAACGCTATTTGTGACCTGTGATACAAAAATGCTCTAACTTTTCTTCAAAGTGAGTTTTCAGTCAAGTTTCAACCTGAAAGCATAGAAAGATGCATAAACTTGAAGTTACAGGTGGATTTCAGTGAGTTTTCATCAAAATACAGGAGTTCTGCATGAAGTGTTCATTTTGGCCTTCTCTCGCTGAGAAAACACTATTTGTGACCTGTGATACAAAAATGCTCTAACTTTTCTTCAAAGTGAGTTTTCAGTCAAGTTTCAACCTGAAAGCATAGAAAGATGCATAAACTTGAAGTTACAGGTGGATTTCAGTGAGTTTTCATCAAAATACAGGAGTTCTGCATGAAGTGTTCATTTTGGCCTTCTCTCGCTGAGAAAACACTATTTGTGACCTGCGACACAAAACAGCCATAACTTTTGTTCAAAGTGAGTTTTCAGTCAAGTTTCAACCTGAAAGCATAGAAAGATGCATAAACTTGAAGTTACAGCTTGATTTCAGTGAGTTTTCATCAAAATACAGGAGTTTTGCATGAAGTGTTCATTTTGGCCTTCTCTCGCTGAGAAAACGCTATTTGTGACGTGGGACACAAAACAGCCATAACTTTTGTTCAAAGTGAGTTTTCAGTCAAGTTTCAACCTGAAAGCATAGAAAGATGCATAAACTTGAAGTTACAGCTTGATTTCAGTGAGTTTTCATCAAAATACAGGAGTTCTGCATGAAGTGTTCATTTTGGCCTTCTCTCGCTGAGAAAACGCTATTTGTGACGTGGGACACAAAACAGCCATAACTTTTGTTCAAAGTGAGTTTTCAGTCAAGTTTCAACCTGAAAGCATAGAAAGATACATAAACTTGAAGTTACAGGTGGATTTCAGTGAGTTTTCATCAAAATACAGGAGTTCTGCATGAAGTGTTCATTTTGGCCTTCTCTCGCTGAGAAAACGCTATTTGTGACGTGGGACACAAAACAGCCATAACTTTTGTTCAAAGTGAGTTTTCAGTCAAGTTTCAACCTGAAAGCATAGAAAGATGCATAAACTTGAAGTTACAGGTGGATTTCAGTGAGTTTTCCTCAAAATACAGGAGTTCTGCATGAAGTGTTCATTTTGGCCTTCTCTCGCTGAGAAAACGCTAATTGTGACCTGTGATACAAAAATGCTCTAACTTTTCTTCAAAGTGAGTTTTCAGTCAAGTTTCAACCTGAAAGCATAGAAAGATGCATAAACTTGAAGTTACAGGTGGATTTCAGTGAGTTTTCATCAAAATACAGGAGTTCTGCATGAAGTGTTCATTTTGGCCTTCTCTCGCTGAGAAAACACTATTTGTGACCTGCGACACAAAACAGCCATAACTTTTGTTCAAAGTGAGTTTTCAGTCAAGTTTCAACCTGAAAGCATAGAAAGATGCATAAACTTGAAGTTACAGGTGGATTTCAGTGAGTTTTCATCAAAATACAGGAGTTCTGCATGAAGTGTTCATTTTGGCCTTCTCTCGCTGAGAAAACACTATTTGTGACCTGTGATACAAAAATGCTCTAACTTTTCTTCAAAGTGAGTTTTCAGTCAAGTTTCAACCTGAAAGCATAGAAAGATGCATAAACTTGAAGTTACAGGTGGATTTCAGTGAGTTTTCATCAAAATACAGGAGTTCTGCATGAAGTGTTCATTTTGGCCTTCTCTCGCTGAGAAAACACTATTTGTGACCTGTGATACAAAAATGCTCTAACTTTTGTTCAAAGTGAGTTTTCAGTCAAGTTTCAACCTGAAAGCATAGAAAGATGCATAAACTTGAAGTTACAGGTTGATTTCAGTGAGTTTTCATCAAAATACAGGAGTTCTGCATGAAGTGTTCATTTTGGCCTTCTCTCGCTGAGAAAACACTATTTGTGACCTGCGACACAAAACAGCCATAACTTTTGTTCAAAGTGAGTTTTCAGTCAAGTTTCAACCTGAAAGCATAGAAAGATGCATAAACTTGAAGTTACAGGTGGATTTCAGTGAGTTTTCATCAAAATACAGGAGTTCTGCATGAAGTGTTCATTTTTGCCTTCTCTCGCTGAGAAAACACTATTTGTGACCTGTGATACAAAAATGCTCTAACTTTTCTTCAAAGTGAGTTTTCAGTCAAGTTTCAACCTGAAAGCATAGAAAGATGCATAAACTTGAAGTTACAGCTTGATTTCAGTGAGTTTTCATCAAAATACAGGAGTTCTGCATGAAGTGTTCATTTTGGCCTTCTCTCGCTGAGAAAACGCTATTTGTGACGTGGGACACAAAACAGCCATAACTTTTGTTCAAAGTGAGTTTTCAGTCAAGTTTCAACCTGAAAGCATAGAAAGATGCATAAACTTGAAGTTACAGGTGGATTTCAGTGAGTTTTCATCAAAATACAGGAGTTCTGCATGAAGTGTTCATTTTGGCCTTCTCTCGCTGAGAAAACGCTATTTGTGACCTGTGATACAAAAATGCTCTAACTTTTCTTCAAAGTGAGTTTTCAGTAAAGTTTCAACCTGAAAGCATAGAAAGATGCATAAACTTGAAGTTACAGCTTGATTTCAGTGAGTTTTCATCAAAATACAGGAGTTCTGCATGAAGTGTTCATTTTGGCCTTCTCTCGCTGAGAAAACACTATTTGTGACCTGTGATACAAAAATGCTCTAACTTTTCTTCAAAGTGAGTTTTCAGTCAAGTTTCAACCTGAAAGCATAGAAAGATGCATAAACTTGAAGTTACAGGTGGATTTCAGTGAGTTTTCATCAAAATACAGGAGTTCTGCATGAAGTGTTCATTTTGGCCTTCTCTCGCTGAGAAAACACTATTTGTGACCTGCGACACAAAACAGCCATAACTTTTGTTCAAAGTGAGTTTTCAGTAAAGTTTCAACCTGAAAGCATAGAAAGATGCATAAACTTGAAGTTACAGCTTGATTTCAGTGAGTTTTCATCAAAATACAGGAGTTCTGCATGAAGTGTTCATTTTGGCCTTCTCTCGCTGAGAAAACACTATTTGTGACCTGTGATACAAAAATGCTCTAACTTTTCTTCAAAGTGAGTTTTCAGTCAAGTTTCAACCTGAAAGCATAGAAAGATGCATAAACTTGAAGTTACAGCTTGATTTCAGTGAGTTTTCATCAAAATACAGGAGTTCTGCATGAAGTGTTCATTTTGGCCTTCTCTCGCTGAGAAAACGCTATTTGTGACGTGGGACACAAAACAGCCATAACTTTTGTTCAAAGTGAGTTTTCAGTCAAGTTTCAACCTGAAAGCATAGAAAGATGCATAAACTTGAAGTTACAGGTTGATTTCAGTGAGTTTTCATCAAAATACATGAGTTCTGCATGAAGTGTTCATTTTGGCCTTCTCTCGCTGAAAAAACGCTATTTGTGACCTGTGATACAAAAATGCTCTAACTTTTCTTCAAAGTGAGTTTTCAGTCAAGTTTCAACCTGAAAGCATAGAAAGATGCATAAACTTGAAGTTACAGCTTGATTTCAGTGAGTTTTCCTCAAAATACAGGAGTTCTGCATGAAGTGTTCATTTTGGCGTTCTCTCGCTGAGAAAACACTATTTGTGACCTGTGATACAAAAATGCTCTAACTTTTCTTCAAAGTGAGTTTTCAGTCAAGTTTCAACCTGAAAGCATAGAAAGATGCATAAACTTGAAGTTACAGCTTGATTTCAGTGAGTTTTCATCAAAATACAGGAGTTCTGCATGAAGTGTTCATTTTGGCCTTCTCTCGCTGAGAAAACGCTATTTGTGACCTGTGAAACAAAAATGCTCTAACTTTTGTTCAAAGTGAGTTTTCAGTCAAGTTTCAACCTGAAAGCATAGAAAGATGCATAAACTTGAAGTTACAGCTTGATTTCAGTGAGTTTTCATCAAAATACAGGAGTTCTGCATGAAGTGTTCATTTTGGCCTTCTCTCGCTGAGAAAACACTATTTGTGACCTGTGATACAAAAATGCTCTAACTTTTCTTCAAAGTGAGTTTTCAGTCAAGTTTCAACCTGAAAGCATAGAAAGATGCATAAACTTGAAGTTACAGCTTGATTTCAGTGAGTTTTCATCAAAATACAGGAGTTCTGCATGAAGTGTTCATTTTGGCCTTCTCTCGCTGAGAAAACACTATTTGTGACCTGCGACACAAAACAGCCATAACTTTTGTTCAAAGTGAGTTTTCAGTCAAGTTTCAACCTGAAAGCATAGAAAGATGCATAAACTTGAAGTTACAGGTGGATTTCAGTGAGTTTTCATCAAAATACAGGAGTTCTGCATGAAGTGTTCATTTTGGCCTTCTCTCGCTGAGAAAACACTATTTGTGACCTGTGATACAAAAATGCTCTAACTTTTCTTCAAAGTGAGTTTTCAGTCAAGTTTCAACCTGAAAGCATAGAAAGATGCATAAACTTGAAGTTACAGGTGGATTTCAGTGAGTTTTCATCAAAATACAGGAGTTCTGCATGAAGTGTTCATTTTGGCCTTCTCTCGCTGAGAAAACACTATTTGTGACCTGTGATACAAAAATGCTCTAACTTTTCTTCAAAGTGAGTTTTCAGTCAAGTTTCAACCTGAAAGCATAGAAAGATGCATAAACTTGAAGTTACAGCTTGATTTCAGTGAGTTTTCATCAAAATACAGGAGTTCTGCATGAAGTGTTCATTTTGGCCTTCTCTCGCTGAGAAAACGCTATTTGTGACCTGTGATACAAAAATGCTCTAACTTTTGTTCAAAGTGAGTTTTCAGTCAAGTTTCAACCTGAAAGCATAGAAAGATGCATAAACTTGAAGTTACAGCTTGATTTCAGTGAGTTTTCATCAAAATACAGGAGTTCTGCATGAAGTGTTCATTTTGGCCTTCTCTCGCTGAGAAAACACTATTTGTGACCTGTGATACAAAAATGCTCTAACTTTTGTTCAAAGTGAGTTTTCAGTCAAGTTTCAACCTGAAAGCATAGAAAGATGCATAAACTTGAAGTTACAGGTTGATTTCAGTGAGTTTTCATCAAAATACAGGAGTTCTGCATGAAGTGTTCATTTTGGCCTTCTCTCGCTGAGAAAACACTATTTGTGACCTGCGACACAAAACAGCCATAACTTTTGTTCAAAGTGAGTTTTCAGTCAAGTTTCAACCTGAAAGCATAGAAAGATGCATAAACTTGAAGTTACAGGTGGATTTCAGTGAGTTTTCATCAAAATACAGGAGTTCTGCATGAAGTGTTCATTTTGGTCTTCTCTCGCTGAGAAAACACTATTTGTGACCTGTGATACAAAAATGCTCTAACTTTTCTTCAAAGTGAGTTTTCAGTCAAGTTTCAACCTGAAAGCATAGAAAGATGCATAAACTTGAAGTTACAGCTTGATTTCAGTGAGTTTTAATCAAAATACAGGAGTTCTGCATGAAGTGTTCATTTTGGCCTTCTCTCGCTGAGAAAACGCTATTTGTGACGTGGGACACAAAACAGCCATAACTTTTGTTCAAAGTGAGTTTTCAGTCAAGTTTCAACCTGAAAGCATAGAAAGATGCATAAACTTGAAGTTACAGGTGGATTTCAGTGAGTTTTCATCAAAATACAGGAGTTCTGCATGAAGTGTTCATTTTGGCCTTCTCTCGCTGAGAAAACGCTATTTGTGACCTGTGATACAAAAATGCTCTAACTTTTCTTCAAAGTGAGTTTTCAGTCAAGTTTCAACCTGAAAGCATAGAAAGATGCATAAACTTGAAGTTACAGGTGGATTTCAGTGAGTTTTCATCAAAATACAGGAGTTCTGCATGAAGTGTTCATTTTGGCCTTCTCTCGCTGAGAAAACACTATTTGTGACCTGTGATACAAAAATCCTCTAACTTTTCTTCAAAGTGAGTTTTCAGTCAAGTTTCAACCTGAAAGCATAGAAAGATGCATAAACTTGAAGTTACAGGTGGATTTCAGTGAGTTTTCATCAAAATACAGGAGTTCTGCATGAAGTGTTCATTTTGGCCTTCTCTCGCTGAGAAAACACTATTTGTGACCTGCGACACAAAACAGCCATAACTTTTGTTCAAAGTGAGTTTTCAGTCAAGTTTCAACCTGAAAGCATAGAAAGATGCATAAACTTGAAGTTACAGGTGGATTTCAGTGAGTTTTCATCAAAATACAGGAGTTCTGCATGAAGTGTTCATTTTGGCCTTCTCTCGCTGAGAAAACACTATTTGTGACCTGTGATACAAAAATGCTCTAACTTTTCTTCAAAGTGAGTTTTCAGTCAAGTTTCAACCTGAAAGCATAGAAAGATGCATAAACTTGAAGTTACAGCTTGATTTCAGTGAGTTTTCATCAAAATACAGGAGTTTTGCATGAAGTGTTCATTTTGGCCTTCTCTCGCTGAGAAAACGCTATTTGTGACGTGGGACACAAAACAGCCATAACTTTTGTTCAAAGTGAGTTTTCAGTCAAGTTTCAACCTGAAAGCATAGAAAGATGCATAAACTTGAAGTTACAGCTTGATTTCAGTGAGTTTTCATCAAAATACAGGAGTTCTGCATGAAGTGTTCATTTTGGCCTTCTCTCGCTGAGAAAACACTATTTGTGACCTGCGACACAAAACAGCCATAACTTTTGTTCAACGTGAGTTTTCAGTCAAGTTTCAACCTGAAAGCATAGAAAGATGCATAAACTTGAAGTTACAGGTGGATTTCAGTGAGTTTTCATCAAAATACAGGAGTTCTGCATGAAGTGTTCATTTTGGCCTTCTCTCGCTGAGAAAACACTATTTGTGACCTGTGATACAAAAATGCTCTAACTTTTCTTCAAAGTGAGTTTTCAGTCAAGTTTCAACCTGAAAGCATAGAAAGATGCATAAACTTGAAGTTACAGCTTGATTTCAGTGAGTTTTCATCAAAATACAGGAGTTCTGCATGAAGTGTTCATTTTGGCCTTCTCTCGCTGAGAAAACGCTATTTGTGACGTGGGACACAAAACAGCCATAACTTTTGTTCAAAGTGAGTTTTCAGTCAAGTTTCAACCTGAAAGCATAGAAAGATGCATAAACTTGAAGTTACAGCTTGATTTCAGTGAGTTTTCATCAAAATACAGGAGTTCTGCATGAAGTGTTCATTTTGGCCTTCTCTCGCTGAGAAAACGCTATTTGTGACCTGTGATACAAAAATGCTCTAACTTTTCTTCAAAGTGAGTTTTCAGTCAAGTTTCAACCTGAAAGCATAGAAAGATGCATAAACTTGAAGTTACAGGTGGATTTCAGTGAGTTTTCATCAAAATACAGGAGTTCTGCATGAAGTGTTCATTTTGGCCTTCTCTCGCTGAGAAAACACTATTTGTGACCTGTGATACAAAAATGCTCTAACTTTTCTTCAAAGTGAGTTTTCAGTCAAGTTTCAACCTGAAAGCATAGAAAGATGCATAAACTTGAAGTTACAGGTGGATTTCAGTGAGTTTTCATCAAAATACAGGAGTTCTGCATGAAGTGTTCATTTTGGCCTTCTCTCGCTGAGAAAACACTATTTGTGACCTGCGACACAAAACAGCCATAACTTTTGTTCAAAGTGAGTTTTCAGTCAAGTTTCAACCTGAAAGCATAGAAAGATGCATAAACTTGAAGTTACAGCTTGATTTCAGTGAGTTTTCATCAAAATACAGGAGTTTTGCATGAAGTGTTCATTTTGGCCTTCTCTCGCTGAGAAAACGCTATTTGTGACGTGGGACACAAAACAGCCATAACTTTTGTTCAAAGTGAGTTTTCAGTCAAGTTTCAACCTGAAAGCATAGAAAGATGCATAAACTTGAAGTTACAGCTTGATTTCAGTGAGTTTTCATCAAAATACAGGAGTTCTGCATGAAGTGTTCATTTTGGCCTTCTCTCGCTGAGAAAACGCTATTTGTGACGTGGGACACAAAACAGCCATAACTTTTGTTCAAAGTGAGTTTTCAGTCAAGTTTCAACCTGAAAGCATAGAAAGATACATAAACTTGAAGTTACAGGTGGATTTCAGTGAGTTTTCATCAAAATACAGGAGTTCTGCATGAAGTGTTCATTTTGGCCTTCTCTCGCTGAGAAAACGCTATTTGTGACGTGGGACACAAAACAGCCATAACTTTTGTTCAAAGTGAGTTTTCAGTCAAGTTTCAACCTGAAAGCATAGAAAGATGCATAAACTTGAAGTTACAGGTGGATTTCAGTGAGTTTTCCTCAAAATACAGGAGTTCTGCATGAAGTGTTCATTTTGGCCTTCTCTCGCTGAGAAAACACTATTTGTGACCTGTGATACAAAAATGCTCTAACTTTTCTTCAAAGTGAGTTTTCAGTCAAGTTTCAACCTGAAAGCATAGAAAGATGCATAAACTTGAAGTTACAGGTTGATTTCAGTGAGTTTTCATCAAAATACAGGAGTTTTGCATGAAGTGTTCATTTTGGCCTTCTCTCGCTGAGAAAACACTATTTGTGACCTGCGACACAAAACAGCCATAACTTTTGTTCAAAGTGAGTTTTCAGTCAAGTTTCAACCTGAAAGCATAGAAAGATGCATAAACTTGAAGTTACAGCTTGATTTCAGTGAGTTTTCATCAAAATACAGGAGGTCTGCATGAAGTGTTCATTTTGGCCTTCTCTCGCTGAGAAAACGCTATTTGTGACGTGGGACACAAAACAGCCATAACTTTTGTTCAAAGTGAGTTTTCAGTCAAGTTTCAACCTGAAAGCATAGAAAGATGCATAAACTTGAAGTTACAGCTTGATTTCAGTGAGTTTTCATCAAAATACAGGAGTTCTGCATGAAGTGTTCATTTTGGCCTTCTCTCGCTGAGAAAACACTATTTGTGACCTGTGATACAAAAATGCTCTAACTTTTCTTCAAAGTGAGTTTTCAGTCAAGTTTCAACCTGAAAGCATAGAAAGATGCATAAACTTGAAGTTACAGCTTGATTTCAGTGAGTTTTCATCAAAATACAGGAGTTCTGCATGAAGTGTTCATTTTGGCCTTCTCTCGCTGAGAAAACGCTATTTGTGACCTGTGAAACAAAAATGCTCTAACTTTTGTTCAAAGTGAGTTTTCAGTCAAGTTTCAACCTGAAAGCATAGAAAGATGCATAAACTTGAAGTTACAGCTTGATTTCAGTGAGTTTTCATCAAAATACAGGAGTTCTGCATGAAGTGTTCATTTTGGCCTTCTCTCGCTGAGAAAACACTATTTGTGACCTGTGATACAAAAATGCTCTAACTTTTCTTCAAAGTGAGTTTTCAGTCAAGTTTCAACCTGAAAGCATAGAAAGATGCATAAACTTGAAGTTACAGCTTGATTTCAGTGAGTTTTCATCAAAATACAGGAGTTCTGCATGAAGTGTTCATTTTGGCCTTCTCTCGCTGAGAAAACACTATTTGTGACCTGCGACACAAAACAGCCATAACTTTTGTTCAAAGTGAGTTTTCAGTCAAGTTTCAACCTGAAAGCATAGAAAGATGCATAAACTTGAAGTTACAGGTGGATTTCAGTGAGTTTTCATCAAAATACAGGAGTTCTGCATGAAGTGTTCATTTTGGCCTTCTCTCGCTGAGAAAACACTATTTGTGACCTGTGATACAAAAATGCTCTAACTTTTCTTCAAAGTGAGTTTTCAGTCAAGTTTCAACCTGAAAGCATAGAAAGATGCATAAACTTGAAGTTACAGCTTGATTTCAGTGAGTTTTCATCAAAATACAGGAGTTCTGCATGAAGTGTTCATTTTGGCCTTCTCTCGCTGAGAAAACGCTATTTGTGACGTGGGACACAAAACAGCCATAACTTTTGTTCAAAGTGAGTTTTCAGTCAAGTTTCAACCTGAAAGCATAGAAAGATGCATAAACTTGAAGTTACAGCTTGATTTCAGTGAGTTTTCATCAAAATACAGGAGTTCTGCATGAAGTGTTCATTTTGGCCTTCTCTCGCTGAGAAAACGCTATTTGTGACCTGTGATACAAAAATGCTCTAACTTTTCTTCAAAGTGAGTTTTCAGTCAAGTTTCAACCTGAAAGCATAGAAAGATGCATAAACTTGAAGTTACAGGTGGATTTCAGTGAGTTTTCATCAAAATACAGGAGTTCTGCATGAAGTGTTCGTTTTGGCCTTCTCTCGCTGAGAAAACACTATTTGTGACCTGTGATACAAAAATGCTCTAACTTTTCTTCAAAGTGAGTTTTCAGTCAAGTTTCAACCTGAAAGCATAGAAAGATGCATAAACTTGAAGTTACAGGTGGATTTCAGTGAGTTTTCATCAAAATACAGGAGTTCTGCATGAAGTGTTCATTTTGGCCTTCTCTCGCTGAGAAAACACTATTTGTGACCTGCGACACAAAACAGCCATAACTTTTGTTCAAAGTGAGTTTTCAGTCAAGTTTCAACCTGAAAGCATAGAAAGATGCATAAACTTGAAGTTACAGGTGGATTTCAGTGAGTTTTCATCAAAATACAGGAGTTCTGCATGAAGTGTTCATTTTGGCCTTCTCTCGCTGAGAAAACACTATTTGTGACCTGTGATACAAAAATGCTCTAACTTTTCTTCAAAGTGAGTTTTCAGTCAAGTTTCAACCTGAAAGCATAGAAAGATGCATAAACTTGAAGTTACAGCTTGATTTCAGTGAGTTTTCATCAAAATACAGGAGTTTTGCATGAAGTGTTCATTTTGGCCTTCTCTCGCTGAGAAAACGCTATTTGTGACGTGGGACACAAAACAGCCATAACTTTTGTTCAAAGTGAGTTTTCAGTCAAGTTTCAACCTGAAAGCATAGAAAGATGCATAAACTTGAAGTTACAGCTTGATTTCAGTGAGTTTTCATCAAAATACAGGAGTTCTGCATGAAGTGTTCATTTTGGCCTTCTCTCGCTGAGAAAACGCTATTTGTGACGTGGGACACAAAACAGCCATAACTTTTGTTCAAAGTGAGTTTTCAGTCAAGTTTCAACCTGAAAGCATAGAAAGATGCATAAACTTGAAGTTACAGCTTGATTTCAGTGAGTTTTCATCAAAATACAGGAGTTTTGCATGAAGTGTTCATTTTGGCCTTCTCTCGCTGAGAAAACGCTATTTGTGACGTGGGACACAAAACAGCCATAACTTTTGTTCAAAGTGAGTTTTCAGTCAAGTTTCAACCTGAAAGCATAGAAAGATGCATAAACTTGAAGTTACAGCTTGATTTCAGTGAGTTTTCATCAAAATACAGGAGTTCTGCATGAAGTGTTCATTTTGGCCTTCTCTCGCTGAGAAAACGCTATTTGTGACGTGGGACACAAAACAGCCATAACTTTTGTTCAAAGTGAGTTTTCAGTCAAGTTTCAACCTGAAAGCATAGAAAGATGCATAAACTTGAAGTTACAGGTGGATTTCAGTGAGTTTTCATCAAAATACAGGAGTTCTGCATGAAGTGTTCATTTTGGCCTTCTCTCGCTGAGAAAACGCTATTTGTGACGTGGGACACAAAACAGCCATAACTTTTGTTCAAAGTGAGTTTTCAGTCAAGTTTCAACCTGAAAGCATAGAAAGATGCATAAACTTGAAGTTACAGGTGGATTTCAGTGAGTTTTCCTCAAAATACAGGAGTTCTGCATGAAGTGTTCATTTTGGCCTTCTCTCGCTGAGAAAACACTATTTGTGACCTGTGATACAAAAATGCTCTAACTTTTCTTCAAAGTGAGTTTTCAGTCAAGTTTCAACCTGAAAGCATAGAAAGATGCATAAACTTGAAGTTACAGGTTGATTTCAGTGAGTTTTCATCAAAATACAGGAGTTTTGCATGAAGTGTTCATTTTGGCCTTCTCTCGCTGAGAAAACACTATTTGTGACCTGCGACACAAAACAGCCATAACTTTTGTTCAAAGTGAGTTTTCAGTCAAGTTTCAACCTGAAAGCATAGAAAGATGCATAAACTTGAAGTTACAGCTTGATTTCAGTGAGTTTTCATCAAAATACAGGAGGTCTGCATGAAGTGTTCATTTTGGCCTTCTCTCGCTGAGAAAACGCTATTTTGTGACGTGGGACACAAAACAGCCATAACTTTTGTTCAAAGTGAGTTTTCAGTCAAGTTTCAACCTGAAAGCATAGAAAGATGCATAAACTTGAAGTTACAGCTTGATTTCAGTGAGTTTTCATCAAAATACAGGAGTTCTGCATGAAGTGTTCATTTTGGCCTTCTCTCGCTGAGAAAACACTATTTGTGACCTGTGATACAAAAATGCTCTAACTTTTCTTCAAAGTGAGTTTTCAGTCAAGTTTCAACCTGAAAGCATAGAAAGATGCATAAACTTGAAGTTACAGCTTGATTTCAGTGAGTTTTCATCAAAATACAGGAGTTCTGCATGAAGTGTTCATTTTGGCCTTCTCTCGCTGAGAAAACGCTATTTGTGACGTGGGACAAAAAACAGCCATAACTTTTGTTCAAAGTGAGTTTTCAGTCAAGTTTCAACCTGAAAGCATAGAAAGATGCATAAACTTGAAGTTACAGCTTGATTTCAGTGAGTTTTCATCAAAATACAGGAGTTCTGCATGAAGTGTTCATTTTGGCCTTCTCTCGCTGAGAAAACGCTATTTGTGACGTGGGACACAAAACAGCCATAACTTTTGTTCAAAGTGAGTTTTCAGTCAAGTTTCAACCTGAAAGCATAGAAAGATGCATAAACTTGAAGTTACAGGTGGATTTCAGTGAGTTTTCATCAAAATACAGGAGTTCTGCATGAAGTGTTCATTTTGGCCTTCTCTCGCTGAGAAAACGCTATTTGTGACGTGGGACACAAAACAGCCATAACTTTTGTTCAAAGTGAGTTTTCAGTCAAGTTTCAACCTGAAAGCATAGAAAGATGCATAAACTTGAAGTTACAGGTGGATTTCAGTGAGTTTTCCTCAAAATACAGGAGTTCTGCATGAAGTGTTCATTTTGGCCTTCTCTCGCTGAGAAAACACTATTTGTGACCTGTGATACAAAAATGCTCTAACTTTTCTTCAAAGTGAGTTTTCAGTCAAGTTTCAACCTGAAAGCATAGAAAGATGCATAAACTTGAAGTTACAGGTTGATTTCAGTGAGTTTTCATCAAAATACAGGAGTTTTGCATGAAGTGTTCATTTTGGCCTTCTCTCGCTGAGAAAACACTATTTGTGACCTGCGAAACAAAACAGCCATAACTTTTGTTCAAAGTGAGTTTTCAGTCAAGTTTCAACCTGAAAGCATAGAAAGATGCATAAACTTGAAGTTACAGCTTGATTTCAGTGAGTTTTCATCAAAATACAGGAGGTCTGCATGAAGTGTTCATTTTGGCCTTCTCTCGCTGAGAAAACGCTATTTGTGACGTGGGACACAAAACAGCCATAACTTTTGTTCAAAGTGAGTTTTCAGTCAAGTTTCAACCTGAAAGCATAGAAAGATGCATAAACTTGAAGTTACAGCTTGATTTCAGTGAGTTTTCATCAAAATACAGGAGTTCTGCATGAAGTGTTCATTTTGGCCTTCTCTCGCTGAGAAAACACTATTTGTGACCTGTGATACAAAAATGCTCTAACTTTTCTTCAAAGTGAGTTTTCAGTCAAGTTTCAACCTGAAAGCATAGAAAGATGCATAAACTTGAAGTTACAGCTTGATTTCAGTGAGTTTTCATCAAAATACAGGAGTTCTGCATGAAGTGTTCATTTTGGCCTTCTCTCGCTGAGAAAACGCTATTTGTGACCTGTGAAACAAAAATGCTCTAACTTTTGTTCAAAGTGAGTTTTCAGTCAAGTTTCAACCTGAAAGCATAGAAAGATGCATAAACTTGAAGTTACAGCTTGATTTCAGTGAGTTTTCATCAAAATACAGGAGGTCTGCATGAAGTGTTCATTTTGGCCTTCTCTCGCTGAGAAAACGCTATTTGTGACGTGGGACACAAAACAGCCATAACTTTTGTTCAAAGTGAGTTTTCAGTCAAGTTTCAACCTGAAAGCATAGAAAGATGCATAAACTTGAAGTTACAGCTTGATTTCAGTGAGTTTTCATCAAAATACAGGAGTTCTGCATGAAGTGTTCATTTTGGCCTTCTCTCGCTGAGAAAACACTATTTGTGACCTGTGATACAAAAATGCTCTAACTTTTCTTCAAAGTGAGTTTTCAGTCAAGTTTCAACCTGAAAGCATAGAAAGATGCATAAACTTGAAGTTACAGCTTGATTTCAGTGAGTTTTCATCAAAATACAGGAGTTCTGCATGAAGTGTTCATTTTGGCCTTCTCTCGCTGAGAAAACGCTATTTGTGACCTGTGAAACAAAAATGCTCTAACTTTTGTTCAAAGTGAGTTTTCAGTCAAGTTTCAACCTGAAAGCATAGAAAGATGCATAAACTTGAAGTTACAGCTTGATTTCAGTGAGTTTTCATCAAAATACAGGAGTTCTGCATGAAGTGTTCATTTTGGCCTTCTCTCGCTGAGAAAACACTATTTGTGACCTGTGATACAAAAATGCTCTAACTTTTCTTCAAAGTGAGTTTTCAGTCAAGTTTCAACCTGAAAGCATAGAAAGATGCATAAACTTGAAGTTACAGCTTGATTTCAGTGAGTTTTCATCAAAATACAGGAGTTCTGCATGAAGTGTTCATTTTGGCCTTCTCTCGCTGAGAAAACACTATTTGTGACCTGCGACACAAAACAGCCATAACTTTTGTTCAAAGTGAGTTTTCAGTCAAGTTTCAACCTGAAAGCATAGAAAGATGCATAAACTTGAAGTTACAGGTGGATTTCAGTGAGTTTTCATCAAAATACAGGAGTTCTGCATGAAGTGTTCATTTTGGCCTTCTCTCGCTGAGAAAACACTATTTGTGACCTGTGATACAAAAATGCTCTAACTTTTCTTCAAAGTGAGTTTTCAGTCAAGTTTCAACCTGAAAGCATAGAAAGATGCATAAACTTGAAGTTACAGCTTGATTTCAGTGAGTTTTCATCAAAATACAGGAGTTCTGCATGAAGTGTTCATTTTGGCCTTCTCTCGCTGAGAAAACGCTATTTGTGACGTGGACACAAAACAGCCATAACTTTTGTTCAAAGTGAGTTTTCAGTCAAGTTTCAACCTGAAAGCATAGAAAGATGCATAAACTTGAAGTTACAGCTTGATTTCAGTGAGTTTTCATCAAAATACAGGAGTTCTGCATGAAGTGTTCATTTTGGCCTTCTCTCGCTGAGAAAACGCTATTTGTGACCTGTGATACAAAAATGCTCTAACTTTTCTTCAAAGTGAGTTTTCAGTCAAGTTTCAACCTGAAAGCATAGAAAGATGCATAAACTTGAAGTTACAGGTGGATTTCAGTGAGTTTTCATCAAAATACAGGAGTTCTGCATGAAGTGTTCGTTTTGGCCTTCTCTCGCTGAGAAAACACTATTTGTGACCTGTGATACAAAAATGCTCTAACTTTTCTTCAAAGTGAGTTTTCAGTCAAGTTTCAACCTGAAAGCATAGAAAGATGCATAAACTTGAAGTTACAGGTGGATTTCAGTGAGTTTTCATCAAAATACAGGAGTTCTGCATGAAGTGTTCATTTTGGCCTTCTCTCGCTGAGAAAACACTATTTGTGACCTGCGACACAAAACAGCCATAACTTTTGTTCAAAGTGAGTTTTCAGTCAAGTTTCAACCTGAAAGCATAGAAAGATGCATAAACTTGAAGTTACAGGTGGATTTCAGTGAGTTTTCATCAAAATACAGGAGTTCTGCATGAAGTGTTCATTTTGGCCTTCTCTCGCTGAGAAAACACTATTTGTGACCTGTGATACAAAAATGCTCTAACTTTTCTTCAAAGTGAGTTTTCAGTCAAGTTTCAACCTGAAAGCATAGAAAGATGCATAAACTTGAAGTTACAGCTTGATTTC
Source organism: Aulostomus chinensis (assembly GCF_037954235.1). Lineage (NCBI taxonomy): Eukaryota > Metazoa > Chordata > Actinopteri > Syngnathiformes > Aulostomidae > Aulostomus > Aulostomus chinensis. Next base: position 54,341 of record NW_028234211.1, read on the forward strand.
AGTGAGTTTTCATCAAAATACAGGAGTTTTGCATGAAGTGTTCATTTTGGCCTTCTCTCGCTGAGAAAACGCTATTTGTGACGTGGGACACAAAACAGCCATAACTTTTGTTCAAAGTGAGTTTTCAGTCAAGTTTCAACCTGAAAGCATAGAAAGATGCATAAACTTGAAGTTACAGCTTGATTTCAGTGAGTTTTCATCAAAATACAGGAGTTCTGCATGAAGTGTTCATTTTGGCCTTCTCTCGCTGAGAAAACGCTATTTGTGACGTGGGACACAAAACAGCCATAACTTTTGTTCAAAGTGAGTTTTCAGTCAAGTTTCAACCTGAAAGCATAGAAAGATGCATAAACTTGAAGTTACAGCTTGATTTCAGTGAGTTTTCATCAAAATACAGGAGTTTGCATGAAGTGTTCATTTTGGCCTTCTCTCGCTGAGAAAACGCTATTTGTGACGTGGGACACAAAACAGCCATAACTTTTGTTCAAAGTGAGTTTTCAGTCAAGTTTCAACCTGAAAGCATAGAAAGATGCATAAACTTGAAGTTACAGCTTGATTTCAGTGAGTTTTCATCAAAATACAGGAGTTCTGCATGAAGTGTTCATTTGGCCTTCTCTCGCTGAGAAAACGCTATTTGTGACGTGGGACACAAAACAGCCATAACTTTTGTTCAAAGTGAGTTTTCAGTCAAGTTTCAACCTGAAAGCATAGAAAGATGCATAAACTTGAAGTTACAGGTGGATTTCAGTGAGTTTTCATCAAAATACAGGAGTTCTGCATGAAGTGTTCATTTTGGCCTTCTCTCGCTGAGAAAACGCTATTTGTGACGTGGGACACAAAACAGCCATAACTTTTGTTCAAAGTGAGTTTTCAGTCAAGTTTCAACCTGAAAGCATAGAAAGATGCATAAACTTGAAGTTACAGGTGGATTTCAGTGAGTTTTCCTCAAAATACAGGAGTTCTGCATGAAGTGTTCATTTTGGCCTTCTCTCGCTGAGAAAACACTATTTGTGACCTGTGATACAAAAATGCTCTAACTTTTCTTCAAAGTGAGTTTTCAGTCAAGTTTCAACCTGAAAGCATAGAAAGATGCATAAACTTGAAGTTACAGGTGATTTCAGTGAGTTTTCATCAAAATACAGGAGTTTTGCATGAAGTGTTCATTTTGGCCTTCTCTCGCTGAGAAAACACTATTTGTGACCTGCGACACAAAACAGCCATAACTTTTGTTCAAAGTGAGTTTTCAGTCAAGTTTCAACCTGAAAGCATAGAAAGATGCATAAACTTGAAGTTACAGCTTGATTTCAGTGAGTTTTCATCAAAATACAGGAGGTCTGCATGAAGTGTTCATTTTGGCCTTCTCTCGCTGAGAAAACGCTATTTTGTGACGTGGGACACAAAACAGCCATAACTTTTGTTCAAAGTGAGTTTTCAGTCAAGTTTCAACCTGAAAGCATAGAAAGATGCATAAACTTGAAGTTACAGCTTGATTTCAGTGAGTTTTCATCAAAATACAGGAGTTCTGCATGAAGTGTTCATTTTGGCCTTCTCTCGCTGAGAAAACACTATTTGTGACCTGTGATACAAAAATGCTCTAACTTTTCTTCAAAGTGAGTTTTCAGTCAAGTTTCAACCTGAAAGCATAGAAAGATGCATAAACTTGAAGTTACAGCTTGATTTCAGTGAGTTTTCATCAAAATACAGGAGTTCTGCATGAAGTGTTCATTTTGGCCTTCTCTCGCTGAGAAAACGCTATTTGTGACGTGGGACAAAAAACAGCCATAACTTTTGTTCAAAGTGAGTTTTCAGTCAAGTTTCAACCTGAAAGCATAGAAAGATGCATAAACTTGAAGTTACAGCTTGATTTCAGTGAGTTTTCATCAAAATACAGGAGTTCTGCATGAAGTGTTCATTTTGGCCTTCTCTCGCTGAGAAAACGCTATTTGTGACGTGGGACACAAAACAGCCATAACTTTTGTTCAAAGTGAGTTTTCAGTCAAGTTTCAACCTGAAAGCATAGAAAGATGCATAAACTTGAAGTTACAGGTGGATTTCAGTGAGTTTTCATCAAAATACAGGAGTTCTGCATGAAGTGTTCATTTTGGCCTTCTCTCGCTGAGAAAACGCTATTTGTGACGTGGGACACAAAACAGCCATAACTTTTGTTCAAAGTGAGTTTTCAGTCAAGTTTCAACCTGAAAGCATAGAAAGATGCATAAACTTGAAGTTACAGGTGGATTTCAGTGAGTTTTCCTCAAAATACAGGAGTTCTGCATGAAGTGTTCATTTTGGCCTTCTCTCGCTGAGAAAACACTATTTGTGACCTGTGATACAAAAATGCTCTAACTTTTCTTCAAAGTGAGTTTTCAGTCAAGTTTCAACCTGAAAGCATAGAAAGATGCATAAACTTGAAGTTACAGGTTGATTTCAGTGAGTTTTCATCAAAATACAGGAGTTTTGCATGAAGTGTTCATTTTGGCCTTCTCTCGCTGAGAAAACACTATTTGTGACCTGCGAAACAAAACAGCCATAACTTTTGTTCAAAGTGAGTTTTCAGTCAAGTTTCAACCTGAAAGCATAGAAAGATGCATAAACTTGAAGTTACAGCTTGATTTCAGTGAGTTTTCATCAAAATACAGGAGGTCTGCATGAAGTGTTCATTTTGGCCTTCTCTCGCTGAGAAAACGCTATTTGTGACGTGGGACACAAAACAGCCATAACTTTTGTTCAAAGTGAGTTTTCAGTCAAGTTTCAACCTGAAAGCATAGAAAGATGCATAAACTTGAAGTTACAGCTTGATTTCAGTGAGTTTTCATCAAAATACAGGAGTTCTGCATGAAGTGTTCATTTTGGCCTTCTCTCGCTGAGAAAACACTATTTGTGACCTGTGATACAAAAATGCTCTAACTTTTCTTCAAAGTGAGTTTTCAGTCAAGTTTCAACCTGAAAGCATAGAAAGATGCATAAACTTGAAGTTACAGCTTGATTTCAGTGAGTTTTCATCAAAATACAGGAGTTCTGCATGAAGTGTTCATTTTGGCCTTCTCTCGCTGAGAAAACGCTATTTGTGACCTGTGAAACAAAAATGCTCTAACTTTTGTTCAAAGTGAGTTTTCAGTCAAGTTTCAACCTGAAAGCATAGAAAGATGCATAAACTTGAAGTTACAGCTTGATTTCAGTGAGTTTTCATCAAAATACAGGAGTTCTGCATGAAGTGTTCATTTTGGCCTTCTCTCGCTGAGAAAACACTATTTGTGACCTGTGATACAAAAATGCTCTAACTTTTCTTCAAAGTGAGTTTTCAGTCAAGTTTCAACCTGAAAGCATAGAAAGATGCATAAACTTGAAGTTACAGCTTGATTTCAGTGAGTTTTCATCAAAATACAGGAGTTCTGCATGAAGTGTTCATTTTGGCCTTCTCTCGCTGAGAAAACACTATTTGTGACCTGCGACACAAAACAGCCATAACTTTTGTTCAAAGTGAGTTTTCAGTCAAGTTTCAACCTGAAAGCATAGAAAGATGCATAAACTTGAAGTTACAGGTGGATTTCAGTGAGTTTTCATCAAAATACAGGAGTTCTGCATGAAGTGTTCATTTTGGCCTTCTCTCGCTGAGAAAACACTATTTGTGACCTGTGATACAAAAATGCTCTAACTTTTCTTCAAAGTGAGTTTTCAGTCAAGTTTCAACCTGAAAGCATAGAAAGATGCATAAACTTGAAGTTACAGCTTGATTTCAGTGAGTTTTCATCAAAATACAGGAGTTCTGCATGAAGTGTTCATTTTGGCCTTCTCTCGCTGAGAAAACGCTATTTGTGACGTGGGACACAAAACAGCCATAACTTTTGTTCAAAGTGAGTTTTCAGTCAAGTTTCAACCTGAAAGCATAGAAAGATGCATAAACTTGAAGTTACAGCTTGATTTCAGTGAGTTTTCATCAAAATACAGGAGTTCTGCATGAAGTGTTCATTTTGGCCTTCTCTCGCTGAGAAAACGCTATTTGTGACCTGTGATACAAAAATGCTCTAACTTTTCTTCAAAGTGAGTTTTCAGTCAAGTTTCAACCTGAAAGCATAGAAAGATGCATAAACTTGAAGTTACAGGTGGATTTTAGTGAGTTTTCATCAAAATACAGGAGTTCTGCATGAAGTGTTCATTTTGGCCTTCTCTCGCTGAGAAAACACTATTTGTGACCTGTGATACAAAAATGCTCTAACTTTTCTTCAAAGTGAGTTTTCAGTCAAGTTTCAACCTGAAAGCATAGAAAGATGCATAAACTTGAAGTTACAGGTGGATTTCAGTGAGTTTTCATCAAAATACAGGAGTTCTGCATGAAGTGTTCATTTTGGCCTTCTCTCGCTGAGAAAACACTATTTGTGACCTGCGACACAAAACAGCCATAACTTTTGTTCAAAGTGAGTTTTCAGTCAAGTTTCAACCTGAAAGCATAGAAAGATGCATAAACTTGAAGTTACAGGTGGATTTCAGTGAGTTTTCATCAAAATACAGGAGTTCTGCATGAAGTGTTCATTTTGGCCTTCTCTCGCTGAGAAAACACTATTTGTGACCTGTGATACAAAAATGCTCTAACTTTTCTTCAAAGTGAGTTTTCAGTCAAGTTTCAACCTGAAAGCATAGAAAGATGCATAAACTTGAAGTTACAGCTTGATTTCAGTGAGTTTTCATCAAAATACAGGAGTTTTGCATGAAGTGTTCATTTTGGCCTTCTCTCGCTGAGAAAACGCTATTTGTGACGTGGGACACAAAACAGCCATAACTTTTGTTCAAAGTGAGTTTTCAGTCAAGTTTCAACCTGAAAGCATAGAAAGATGCATAAACTTTAAGTTACAGCTTGATTTCAGTGAGTTTTCATCAAAATACAGGAGGTCTGCATGAAGTGTTCATTTTGGCCTTCTCTCGCTGAGAAAACGCTATTTTGTGACGTGGGACACAAAACAGCCATAACTTTTGTTCAAAGTGAGTTTTCAGTCAAGTTTCAACCTGAAAGCATAGAAAGATGCATAAACTTGAAGTTACAGCTTGATTTCAGTGAGTTTTCATCAAAATACAGGAGTTCTGCATGAAGTGTTCATTTTGGCCTTCTCTCGCTGAGAAAACACTATTTGTGACCTGTGATACAAAAATGCTCTAACTTTTCTTCAAAGTGAGTTTTCAGTCAAGTTTCAACCTGAAAGCATAGAAAGATGCATAAACTTGAAGTTACAGCTTGATTTCAGTGAGTTTTCATCAAAATACAGGAGTTCTGCATGAAGTGTTCATTTTGGCCTTCTCTCGCTGAGAAAACGCTATTTGTGACGTGGGACACAAAACAGCCATAACTTTTGTTCAAAGTGAGTTTTCAGTCAAGTTTCAACCTGAAAGCATAGAAAGATGCATAAACTTGAAGTTACAGCTTGATTTCAGTGAGTTTTCATCAAAATACAGGAGTTCTGCATGAAGTGTTCATTTTGGCCTTCTCTCGCTGAGAAAACGCTATTTGTGACGTGGGACACAAAACAGCCATAACTTTTGTTCAAAGTGAGTTTTCAGTCAAGTTTCAACCTGAAAGCATAGAAAGATGCATAAACTTGAAGTTACAGGTGGATTTCAGTGAGTTTTCATCAAAATACAGGAGTTCTGCATGAAGTGTTCATTTTGGCCTTCTCTCGCTGAGAAAACGCTATTTGTGACGTGGGACACAAAACAGCCATAACTTTTGTTCAAAGTGAGTTTTCAGTCAAGTTTCAACCTGAAAGCATAGAAAGATGCATAAACTTGAAGTTACAGGTGGATTTCAGTGAGTTTTCCTCAAAATACAGGAGTTCTGCATGAAGTGTTCATTTTGGCCTTCTCTCGCTGAGAAAACACTATTTGTGACCTGTGATACAAAAATGCTCTAACTTTTCTTCAAAGTGAGTTTTCAGTCAAGTTTCAACCTGAAAGCATAGAAAGATGCATAAACTTGAAGTTACAGGTTGATTTCAGTGAGTTTTCATCAAAATTCAGGAGTTTTGCATGAAGTGTTCATTTTGGCCTTCTCTCGCTGAGAAAACACTATTTGTGACCTGCGACACAAAACAGCCATAACTTTTGTTCAAAGTGAGTTTTCAGTCAAGTTTCAACCTGAAAGCATAGAAAGATGCATAAACTTGAAGTTACAGCTTGATTTCAGTGAGTTTTCATCAAAATACAGGAGGTCTGCATGAAGTGTTCATTTTGGCCTTCTCTCGCTGAGAAAACGCTATTTGTGACGTGGGACACAAAACAGCCATAACTTTTGTTCAAAGTGAGTTTTCAGTCAAGTTTCAACCTGAAAGCATAGAAAGATGCATAAACTTGAAGTTACAGCTTGATTTCAGTGAGTTTTCATCAAAATACAGGAGTTCTGCATGAAGTGTTCATTTTGGCCTTCTCTCGCTGAGAAAACACTATTTGTGACCTGTGATACAAAAATGCTCTAACTTTTCTTCAAAGTGAGTTTTCAGTCAAGTTTCAACCTGAAAGCATAGAAAGATGCATAAACTTGAAGTTACAGCTTGATTTCAGTGAGTTTTCATCAAAATACAGGAGTTCTGCATGAAGTGTTCATTTTGGCCTTCTCTCGCTGAGAAAACGCTATTTGTGACCTGTGAAACAAAAATGCTCTAACTTTTGTTCAAAGTGAGTTTTCAGTCAAGTTTCAACCTGAAAGCATAGAAAGATGCATAAACTTGAAGTTACAGCTTGATTTCAGTGAGTTTTCATCAAAATACAGGAGTTCTGCATGAAGTGTTCATTTTGGCCTTCTCTCGCTGAGAAAACACTATTTGTGACCTGTGATACAAAAATGCTCTAACTTTTCTTCAAAGTGAGTTTTCAGTCAAGTTTCAACCTGAAAGCATAGAAAGATGCATAAACTTGAAGTTACAGCTTGATTTCAGTGAGTTTTCATCAAAATACAGGAGTTCTGCATGAAGTGTTCATTTTGGCCTTCTCTCGCTGAGAAAACACTATTTGTGACCTGCGACACAAAACAGCCATAACTTTTGTTCAAAGTGAGTTTTCAGTCAAGTTTCAACCTGAAAGCATAGAAAGATGCATAAACTTGAAGTTACAGGTGGATTTCAGTGAGTTTTCATCAAAATACAGGAGTTCTGCATGAAGTGTTCATTTTGGCCTTCTCTCGCTGAGAAAACACTATTTGTGACCTGTGATACAAAAATGCTCTAACTTTTCTTCAAAGTGAGTTTTCAGTCAAGTTTCAACCTGAAAGCATAGAAAGATGCATAAACTTGAAGTTACAGCTTGATTTCAGTGAGTTTTCATCAAAATACAGGAGTTCTGCATGAAGTGTTCATTTTGGCCTTCTCTCGCTGAGAAAACGCTATTTGTGACGTGGGACACAAAACAGCCATAACTTTTGTTCAAAGTGAGTTTTCAGTCAAGTTTCAACCTGAAAGCATAGAAAGATGCATAAACTTGAAGTTACAGCTTGATTTCAGTGAGTTTTCATCAAAATACAGGAGTTCTGCATGAAGTGTTCATTTTGGCCTTCTCTCGCTGAGAAAACGCTATTTGTGACCTGTGATACAAAAATGCTCTAACTTTTCTTCAAAGTGAGTTTTCAGTCAAGTTTCAACCTGAAAGCATAGAAAGATGCATAAACTTGAAGTTACAGGTGGATTTTAGTGAGTTTTCATCAAAATACAGGAGTTCTGCATGAAGTGTTCATTTTGGCCTTCTCTCGCTGAGAAAACACTATTTGTGACCTGTGATACAAAAATGCTCTAACTTTTCTTCAAAGTGAGTTTTCAGTCAAGTTTCAACCTGAAAGCATAGAAAGATGCATAAACTTGAAGTTACAGGTGGATTTCAGTGAGTTTTCATCAAAATACAGGAGTTCTGCATGAAGTGTTCATTTTGGCCTTCTCTCGCTGAGAAAACACTATTTGTGACCTGCGACACAAAACAGCCATAACTTTTGTTCAAAGTGAGTTTTCAGTCAAGTTTCAACCTGAAAGCATAGAAAGATGCATAAACTTGAAGTTACAGGTGGATTTCAGTGAGTTTTCATCAAAATACAGGAGTTCTGCATGAAGTGTTCATTTTGGCCTTCTCTCGCTGAGAAAACACTATTTGTGACCTGTGATACAAAAATGCTCTAACTTTTCTTCAAAGTGAGTTTTCAGTCAAGTTTCAACCTGAAAGCATAGAAAGATGCATAAACTTGAAGTTACAGCTTGATTTCAGTGAGTTTTCATCAAAATACAGGAGTTTTGCATGAAGTGTTCATTTTGGCCTTCTCTCGCTGAGAAAACGCTATTTGTGACGTGGGACACAAAACAGCCATAACTTTTGTTCAAAGTGAGTTTTCAGTCAAGTTTCAACCTGAAAGCATAGAAAGATGCATAAACTTGAAGTTACAGCTTGATTTCAGTGAGTTTTCATCAAAATACAGGAGTTCTGCATGAAGTGTTCATTTTGGCCTTCTCTCGCTGAGAAAACGCTATTTGTGACGTGGGACACAAAACAGCCATAACTTTTGTTCAAAGTGAGTTTTCAGTCAAGTTTCAACCTGAAAGCATAGAAAGATGCATAAACTTGAAGTTACAGCTTGATTTCAGTGAGTTTTCATCAAAATACAGGAGTTCTGCATGAAGTGTTCATTTTGGCCTTCTCTCGCTGAGAAAACGCTATTTGTGACCTGTGATACAAAAATGCTCTAACTTTTCTTCAAAGTGAGTTTTCAGTCAAGTTTCAACCTGAAAGCATAGAAAGATGCATAAACTTGAAGTTACAGGTGGATTTCAGTGAGTTTTCATCAAAATACAGGAGGTCTGCATGAAGTGTTCATTTTGGCCTTCTCTCGCTGAGAAAACGCTATTTGTGACGTGGGACACAAAACAGCCATAACTTTTGTTCAAAGTGAGTTTTCAGTCAAGTTTCAACCTGAAAGCATAGAAAGATGCATAAACTTGAAGTTACAGCTTGATTTCAGTGAGTTTTCATCAAAATACAGGAGTTCTGCATGAAGTGTTCATTTTGGCCTTCTCTCGCTGAGAAAACACTATTTGTGACCTGTGATACAAAAATGCTCTAACTTTTCTTCAAAGTGAGTTTTCAGTCAAGTTTCAACCTGAAAGCATAGAAAGATGCATAAACTTGAAGTTACAGGTGGATTTCAGTGAGTTTTCATCAAAATACAGGAGTTCTGCATGAAGTGTTCATTTTGGCCTTCTCTCGCTGAGAAAACACTATTTGTGACCTCCGACACAAAACAGCCATAACTTTTGTTCAAAGTGAGTTTTCAGTCAAGTTTCAACCTGAAAGCATAGAAAGATGCATAAACTTGAAGTTACAGGTTGATTTCAGTGAGTTTTCATCAAAATACAGGAGTTCTGCATGAAGTGTTCATTTTGGCCTTCTCTCGCTGAGAAAACACTATTTGTGACCTGCGACACAAAACAGCCATAACTTTTGTTCAAAGTGAGTTTTCAGTCAAGTTTCAACCTGAAAGCATAGAAAGATGCATAAACTTGAAGTTACAGGTGGATTTCAGTGAGTTTTCATCAAAATACAGGAGTTCTGCATGAAGTGTTCATTTTGGCCTTCTCTCGCTGAGAAAACACTATTTGTGACCTGTGATACAAAAATGCTCTAACTTTTCTTCAAAGTGAGTTTTCAGTCAAGTTTCAACCTGAAAGCATAGAAAGATGCATAAACTTGAAGTTACAGCTTGATTTCAGTGAGTTTTAATCAAAATACAGGAGTTCTGCATGAAGTGTTCATTTTGGCCTTCTCTCGCTGAGAAAACACTATTTGTGACCTGCGACACAAAACAGCCATAACTTTTGTTCAAAGTGAGTTTTCAGTCAAGTTTCAACCTGAAAGCATAGAAAGATGCATAAACTTGAAGTTACAGGTGGATTTCAGTGAGTTTTCATCAAAATACAGGAGTTCTGCATGAAGTGTTCATTTTGGCCTTCTCTCGCTGAGAAAACACTATTTGTGACCTGTGATACAAAAATGCTCTAACTTTTCTTCAAAGTGAGTTTTCAGTCAAGTTTCAACCTGAAAGCATAGAAAGATGCATAAACTTGAAGTTACAGCTTGATTTCAGTGAGTTTTCATCAAAATACAGGAGTTCTGCATGAAGTGTTCATTTTGGCCTTCTCTCGCTGAGAAAACGCTATTTGTGACGTGGGACACAAAACAGCCATAACTTTTGTTCAAAGTGAGTTTTCAGTAAAGTTTCAACCTGAAAGCATAGAAAGATGCATAAACTTGAAGTTACAGCTTGATTTCAGTGAGTTTTCCTCAAAATACAGGAGTTCTGCATGAAGTGTTCATTTTGGCCTTCTCTCGCTGAGAAAACACTATTTGTGACCTGTGATACAAAAATGCTCTAACTTTTCTTCAAAGTGAGTTTTCAGTCAAGTTTCAACCTGAAAGCATAGAAAGATGCATAAACTTGAAGTTACAGCTTGATTTCAGTGAGTTTTCATCAAAATACAGGAGTTCTGCATGAAGTGTTCATTTTGGCCTTCTCTCGCTGAGAAAACACTATTTGTGACCTGTGATACAAAAATGCTCTAACTTTTCTTCAAAGTGAGTTTTCAGTCAAGTTTCAACCTGAAAGCATAGAAAGATGCATAAACTTGAAGTTACAGGTGGATTTCAGTGAGTTTTCATCAAAATACAGGAGTTCTGCATGAAGTGTTCATTTTGGCCTTCTCTCGCTGAGAAAACACTATTTGTGACCTGTGATACAAAAATGCTCTAACTTTTCTTCAAAGTGAGTTTTCAGTCAAGTTTCAACCTGAAAGCATAGAAAGATGCATAAACTTGAAGTTACAGGTGGATTTCAGTGAGTTTTCATCAAAATACAGGAGTTCTGCATGAAGTGTTCATTTTGGCCTTCTCTCGCTGAGAAAACGCTATTTGTGACCTGTGATACAAAAATGCTCTAACTTTTGTTCAAAGTGAGTTTTCAGTCAAGTTTCAACCTGAAAGCATAGAAAGATGCATAAACTTGAAGTTACAGCTTGATTTCAGTGAGTTTTCATCAAAATACAGGAGTTCTGCATGAAGTGTTCATTTTGGCCTTCTCTCGCTGAGAAAACGCTATTTGTGACCTGTGATACAAAAATGCTCTAACTTTTCTTCAAAGTGAGTTTTCAGTCAAGTTTCAACCTGAAAGCATAGAAAGATGCATAAACTTGAAGTTACAGGTTGATTTCAGTGAGTTTTCATCAAAATACAGGAGTTCTGCATGAAGTGTTCATTTTGGCCTTCTCTCGCTGAGAAAACGCTATTTGTGACCTGTGAAACAAAAATGCTCTAACTTTTGTTCAAAGTGAGTTTTCAGTCAAGTTTCAACCTGAAAGCATAGAAAGATGCATAAACTTGAAGTTACAGCTTGATTTCAGTGAGTTTTCATCAAAATACAGGAGTTCTGCATGAAGTGTTCATTTTGGCCTTCTCTCGCTGAGAAAACACTATTTGTGACCTGTGATACAAAAATGCTCTAACTTTTCTTCAAAGTGAGTTTTCAGTCAAGTTTCAACCTGAAAGCATAGAAAGATGCATAAACTTGAAGTTACAGCTTGATTTCAGTGAGTTTTCATCAAAATACAGGAGTTCTGCATGAAGTGTTCATTTTGGCCTTCTCTCGCTGAGAAAACGCTATTTGTGACCTGTGATACAAAAATGCTCTAACTTTTCTTCAAAGTGAGTTTTCAGTCAAGTTTCAACCTGAAAGCATAGAAAGATGCATGAACTTGAAGTTACAGGTGGATTTCAGTGAGTTTTCATCAAAATACAGGAGTTCTGCATGAAGTGTTCATTTTGGCCTTCTCTCGCTGAGAAAACACTATTTGTGACCTGCGACACAAAACAGCCATAACTTTTGTTCAAAGTGAGTTTTCAGTCAAGTTTCAACCTGAAAGCATAGAAAGATGCATAAACTTGAAGTTACAGGTGGATTTCAGTGAGTTTTCATCAAAATACAGGAGTTCTGCATGAAGTGTTCATTTTGGCCTTCTCTCGCTGAGAAAACACTATTTGTGACCTGTGATACAAAAATGCTCTAACTTTTCTTCAAAGTGAGTTTTCAGTCAAGTTTCAACCTGAAAGCATAGAAAGATGCATAAACTTGAAGTTACAGCTTGATTTCAGTGAGTTTTCATCAAAATACAGGAGTTTTGCATGAAGTGTTCATTTTGGCCTTCTCTCGCTGAGAAAACGCTATTTGTGACGTGGGACACAAAACAGCCATAACTTTTGTTCAAAGTGAGTTTTCAGTCAAGTTTCAACCTGAAAGCATAGAAAGATGCATAAACTTGAAGTTACAGCTTGATTTCAGTGAGTTTTCATCAAAATACAGGAGTTCTGCATGAAGTGTTCATTTTGGCCTTCTCTCGCTGAGAAAACGCTATTTGTGACCTGTGATACAAAAATGCTCTAACTTTTGTTCAAAGTGAGTTTTCAGTCAAGTTTCAACCTGAAAGCATAGAAAGATGCATAAACTTGAAGTTACAGCTTGATTTCAGTGAGTTTTCATCAAAATACAGGAGTTCTGCATGAAGTGTTCATTTTGGCCTTCTCTCGCTGAGAAAACGCTATTTGTGACCTGTGATACAAAAATGCTCTAACTTTTCTTCAAAGTGAGTTTTCAGTCAAGTTTCAACCTGAAAGCATAGAAAGATGCATAAACTTGAAGTTACAGGTTGATTTCAGTGAGTTTTCATCAAAATACAGGAGTTCTGCATGAAGTGTTCATTTTGGCCTTCTCTCGCTGAGAAAACACTATTTGTGACCTGTGATACAAAAATGCTCTAACTTTTCTTCAAAGTGAGTTTTCAGTCAAGTTTCAACCTGAAAGCATAGAAAGATGCATAAACTTGAAGTTACAGCTTGATTTCAGTGAGTTTTCATCAAAATACAGGAGTTCTGCATGAAGTGTTCATTTTGGCCTTCTCTCGCTGAGAAAACGCTATTTGTGACCTGTGAAACAAAAATGCTCTAACTTTTGTTCAAAGTGAGTTTTCAGTCAAGTTTCAACCTGAAAGCATAGAAAGATGCATAAACTTGAAGTTACAGCTTGATTTCAGTGAGTTTTCATCAAAATACAGGAGTTCTGCATGAAGTGTTCATTTTGGCCTTCTCTCGCTGAGAAAACACTATTTGTGACCTGTGATACAAAAATGCTCTAACTTTTCTTCAAAGTGAGTTTTCAGTCAAGTTTCAACCTGAAAGCATAGAAAGATGCATAAACTTGAAGTTACAGGTGGATTTCAGTGAGTTTTCATCAAAATACAGGAGTTCTGCATGAAGTGTTCATTTTGGCCTTCTCTCGCTGAGAAAACACTATTTGTGACCTGTGATACAAAAATGCTCTAACTTTTCTTCAAAGTGAGTTTTCAGTCAAGTTTCAACCTGAAAGCATAGAAAGATGCATAAACTTGAAGTTACAGGTGGATTTCAGTGAGTTTTCATCAAAATACAGGAGTTCTGCATGAAGTGTTCATTTTGGCCTTCTCTCGCTGAGAAAACACTATTTGTGACCTGCGACACAAAACAGCCATAACTTTTGTTCAAAGTGAGTTTTCAGTCAAGTTTCAACCTGAAAGCATAGAAAGATGCATAAACTTGAAGTTACAGGTGGATTTCAGTGAGTTTTCATCAAAATACAGGAGTTCTGCATGAAGTGTTCATTTTGGCCTTCTCTCGCTGAGAAAACACTATTTGTGACCTGTGATACAAAAATGCTCTAACTTTTCTTCAAAGTGAGTTTTCAGTCAAGTTTCAACCTGAAAGCATAGAAAGATGCATAAACTTGAAGTTACAGCTTGATTTCAGTGAGTTTTCATCAAAATACAGGAGTTTTGCATGAAGTGTTCATTTTGGCCTTCTCTCGCTCAGAAAACGCTATTTGTGACGTGGGACACAAAACAGCCATAACTTTTGTTCAAAGTGAGTTTTCAGTCAAGTTTCAACCTGAAAGCATAGAAAGATGCATAAACTTGAAGTTACAGCTTGATTTCAGTGAGTTTTCATCAAAATACAGGAGTTCTGCATGAAGTGTTCATTTTGGCCTTCTCTCGCTGAGAAAACGCTATTTGTGACGTGGGACACAAAACAGCCATAACTTTTGTTCAAAGTGAGTTTTCAGTCAAGTTTCAACCTGAAAGCATAGAAAGATGCATAAACTTGAAGTTACAGCTTGATTTCAGTGAGTTTTCATCAAAATACAGGAGTTCTGCATGAAGTGTTCATTTTGGCCTTCTCTCGCTGAGAAAACACTATTTGTGACCTGCGACACAAAACAGCCATAACTTTTGTTCAACGTGAGTTTTCAGTCAAGTTTCAACCTGAAAGCATAGAAAGATGCATAAACTTGAAGTTACAGGTGGATTTCAGTGAGTTTTCATCAAAATACAGGAGTTCTGCATGAAGTGTTCATTTTGGCCTTCTCTCGCTGAGAAAACACTATTTGTGACCTGTGATACAAAAATGCTCTAACTTTTCTTCAAAGTGAGTTTTCAGTCAAGTTTCAACCTGAAAGCATAGAAAGATGCATAAACTTGAAGTTACAGCTTGATTTCAGTGAGTTTTCATCAAAATACAGGAGTTCTGCATGAAGTGTTCATTTTGGCCTTCTCTCGCTGAGAAAACGCTATTTGTGACGTGGGACACAAAACAGCCATAACTTTTGTTCAAAGTGAGTTTTCAGTCAAGTTTCAACCTGAAAGCATAGAAAGATGCATAAACTTGAAGTTACAGCTTGATTTCAGTGAGTTTTCATCAAAATACAGGAGTTCTGCATGAAGTGTTCATTTTGGCCTTCTCTCGCTGAGAAAACGCTATTTGTGACCTGTGATACAAAAATGCTCTAACTTTTCTTCAAAGTGAGTTTTCAGTCAAGTTTCAACCTGAAAGCATAGAAAGATGCATAAACTTGAAGTTACAGGTGGATTTCAGTGAGTTTTCATCAAAATACAGGAGGTCTGCATGAAGTGTTCATTTTGGCCTTCTCTCGCTGAGAAAACGCTATTTGTGACGTGGGACACAAAACAGCCATAACTTTTGTTCAAAGTGAGTTTTCAGTCAAGTTTCAACCTGAAAGCATAGAAAGATGCATAAACTTGAAGTTACAGCTTGATTTCAGTGAGTTTTCATCAAAATACAGGAGTTCTGCATGAAGTGTTCATTTTGGCCTTCTCTCGCTGAGAAAACACTATTTGTGACCTGTGATACAAAAATGCTCTAACTTTTCTTCAAAGTGAGTTTTCAGTCAAGTTTCAACCTGAAAGCATAGAAAGATGCATAAACTTGAAGTTACAGGTGGATTTCAGTGAGTTTTCATCAAAATACAGGAGTTCTGCATGAAGTGTTCATTTTGGCCTTCTCTCGCTGAGAAAACACTATTTGTGACCTCCGACACAAAACAGCCATAACTTTTGTTCAAAGTGAGTTTTCAGTCAAGTTTCAACCTGAAAGCATAGAAAGATGCATAAACTTGAAGTTACAGGTTGATTTCAGTGAGTTTTCATCAAAATACAGGAGTTCTGCATGAAGTGTTCATTTTGGCCTTCTCTCGCTGAGAAAACACTATTTGTGACCTGCGACACAAAACAGCCATAACTTTTGTTCAAAGTGAGTTTTCAGTCAAGTTTCAACCTGAAAGCATAGAAAGATGCATAAACTTGAAGTTACAGGTGGATTTCAGTGAGTTTTCATCAAAATACAGGAGTTCTGCATGAAGTGTTCATTTTGGCCTTCTCTCGCTGAGAAAACACTATTTGTGACCTGTGATACAAAAATGCTCTAACTTTTCTTCAAAGTGAGTTTTCAGTCAAGTTTCAACCTGAAAGCATAGAAAGATGCATAAACTTGAAGTTACAGCTTGATTTCAGTGAGTTTTAATCAAAATACAGGAGTTCTGCATGAAGTGTTCATTTTGGCCTTCTCTCGCTGAGAAAACACTATTTGTGACCTGCGACACAAAACAGCCATAACTTTTGTTCAAAGTGAGTTTTCAGTCAAGTTTCAACCTGAAAGCATAGAAAGATGCATAAACTTGAAGTTACAGGTGGATTTCAGTGAGTTTTCATCAAAATACAGGAGTTCTGCATGAAGTGTTCATTTTGGCCTTCTCTCGCTGAGAAAACACTATTTGTGACCTGTGATACAAAAATGCTCTAACTTTTCTTCAAAGTGAGTTTTCAGTCAAGTTTCAACCTGAAAGCATAGAAAGATGCATAAACTTGAAGTTACAGCTTGATTTCAGTGAGTTTTCATCAAAATACAGGAGTTCTGCATGAAGTGTTCATTTTGGCCTTCTCTCGCTGAGAAAACGCTATTTGTGACGTGGGACACAAAACAGCCATAACTTTTGTTCAAAGTGAGTTTTCAGTAAAGTTTCAACCTGAAAGCATAGAAAGATGCATAAACTTGAAGTTACAGCTTGATTTCAGTGAGTTTTCCTCAAAATACAGGAGTTCTGCATGAAGTGTTCATTTTGGCCTTCTCTCGCTGAGAAAACACTATTTGTGACCTGTGATACAAAAATGCTCTAACTTTTCTTCAAAGTGAGTTTTCAGTCAAGTTTCAACCTGAAAGCATAGAAAGATGCATAAACTTGAAGTTACAGGTGGATTTCAGTGAGTTTTCATCAAAATACAGGAGTTCTGCATGAAGTGTTCATTTTGGCCTTCTCTCGCTGAGAAAACACTATTTGTGACCTGTGATACAAAAATGCTCTAACTTTTCTTCAAAGTGAGTTTTCAGTCAAGTTTCAACCTGAAAGCATAGAAAGATGCATAAACTTGAAGTTACAGCTTGATTTCAGTGAGTTTTCATCAAAATACAGGAGTTCTGCATGAAGTGTTCATTTTGGCCTTCTCTCGCTGAGAAAACACTATTTGTGACCTGTGATACAAAAATGCTCTAACTTTTCTTCAAAGTGAGTTTTCAGTCAAGTTTCAACCTGAAAGCATAGAAAGATGCATAAACTTGAAGTTACAGGTGGATTTCAGTGAGTTTTCATCAAATACAGGAGTTCTGCATGAAGTGTTCATTTTGGCCTTCTCTCGCTGAGAAAACACTATTTGTGACCTGTGATACAAAAATGCTCTAACTTTTCTTCAAAGTGAGTTTTCAGTCAAGTTTCAACCTGAAAGCATAGAAAGATGCATAAACTTGAAGTTACAGGTGGATTTCAGTGAGTTTTCATCAAAATACAGGAGTTCTGCATGAAGTGTTCATTTTGGCCTTCTCTCGCTGAGAAAACGCTATTTGTGACCTGTGATACAAAAATGCTCTAACTTTTGTTCAAAGTGAGTTTTCAGTCAAGTTTCAACCTGAAAGCATAGAAAGATGCATAAACTTGAAGTTACAGCTTGATTTCAGTGAGTTTTCATCAAAATACAGGAGTTCTGCATGAAGTGTTCATTTTGGCCTTCTCTCGCTGAGAAAACGCTATTTGTGACCTGTGATACAAAAATGCTCTAACTTTTCTTCAAAGTGAGTTTTCAGTCAAGTTTCAACCTGAAAGCATAGAAAGATGCATAAACTTGAAGTTACAGGTTGATTTCAGTGAGTTTTCATCAAAATACAGGAGTTCTGCATGAAGTGTTCATTTTGGCCTTCTCTCGCTGAGAAAACGCTATTTGTGACCTGTGAAACAAAAATGCTCTAACTTTTGTTCAAAGTGAGTTTTCAGTCAAGTTTCAACCTGAAAGCATAGAAAGATGCATAAACTTGAAGTTACAGCTTGATTTCAGTGAGTTTTCATCAAAATACAGGAGTTCTGCATGAAGTGTTCATTTTGGCCTTCTCTCGCTGAGAAAACACTATTTGTGACCTGCGACACAAAACAGCCATAACTTTTGTTCAAAGTGAGTTTTCAGTCAAGTTTCAACCTGAAAGCATAGAAAGATGCATAAACTTGAAGTTACAGGTGGATTTCAGTGAGTTTTCATCAAAATACAGGAGTTCTGCATGAAGTGTTCATTTTGGCCTTCTCTCGCTGAGAAAACACTATTTGTGACCTGTGATACAAAAATGCTCTAACTTTTCTTCAAAGTGAGTTTTCAGTCAAGTTTCAACCTGAAAGCATAGAAAGATGCATAAACTTGAAGTTACAGCTTGATTTCAGTGAGTTTTCATCAAAATACAGGAGTTTTGCATGAAGTGTTCATTTTGGCCTTCTCTCGCTGAGAAAACGCTATTTGTGACGTGGGACACAAAACAGCCATAACTTTTGTTCAAAGTGAGTTTTCAGTCAAGTTTCAACCTGAAAGCATAGAAAGATGCATAAACTTGAAGTTACAGCTTGATTTCAGTGAGTTTTCATCAAAATACAGGAGTTCTGCATGAAGTGTTCATTTTGGCCTTCTCTCGCTGAGAAAACGCTATTTGTGACCTGTGATACAAAAATGCTCTAACTTTTGTTCAAAGTGAGTTTTCAGTCAAGTTTCAACCTGAAAGCATAGAAAGATGCATAAACTTGAAGTTACAGCTTGATTTCAGTGAGTTTTCATCAAAATACAGGAGTTCTGCATGAAGTGTTCATTTTGGCCTTCTCTCGCTGAGAAAACGCTATTTGTGACCTGTGATACAAAAATGCTCTAACTTTTCTTCAAAGTGAGTTTTCAGTCAAGTTTCAACCTGAAAGCATAGAAAGATGCATAAACTTGAAGTTACAGGTTGATTTCAGTGAGTTTTCATCAAAATACAGGAGTTCTGCATGAAGTGTTCATTTTGGCCTTCTCTCGCTGAGAAAACACTATTTGTGACCTGTGATACAAAAATGCTCTAACTTTTCTTCAAAGTGAGTTTTCAGTCAAGTTTCAACCTGAAAGCATAGAAAGATGCATAAACTTGAAGTTACAGCTTGATTTCAGTGAGTTTTCATCAAAATACAGGAGTTCTGCATGAAGTGTTCATTTTGGCCTTCTCTCGCTGAGAAAACGCTATTTGTGACCTGTGAAACAAAAATGCTCTAACTTTTGTTCAAAGTGAGTTTTCAGTCAAGTTTCAACCTGAAAGCATAGAAAGATGCATAAACTTGAAGTTACAGCTTGATTTCAGTGAGTTTTCATCAAAATACAGGAGTTCTGCATGAAGTGTTCATTTTGGCCTTCTCTCGCTGAGAAAACACTATTTGTGACCTGTGATACAAAAATGCTCTAACTTTTCTTCAAAGTGAGTTTTCAGTCAAGTTTCAACCTGAAAGCATAGAAAGATGCATAAACTTGAAGTTACAGCTTGATTTCAGTGAGTTTTCATCAAAATACAGGAGTTCTGCATGAAGTGTTCATTTTGGCCTTCTCTCGCTGAGAAAACGCTATTTGTGACCTGTGATACAAAAATGCTCTAACTTTTCTTCAAAGTGAGTTTTCAGTCAAGTTTCAACCTGAAAGCATAGAAAGATGCATAAACTTGAAGTTACAGGTGGATTTCAGTGAGTTTTCATCAAAATACAGGAGGTCTGCATGAAGTGTTCATTTTGGCCTTCTCTCGCTGAGAAAACGCTATTTGTGACGTGGGACACAAAACAGCCATAACTTTTGTTCAAAGTGAGTTTTCAGTCAAGTTTCAACCTGAAAGCATAGAAAGATGCATAAACTTGAAGTTACAGCTTGATTTCAGTGAGTTTTCATCAAAATACAGGAGTTCTGCATGAAGTGTTCATTTTGGCCTTCTCTCGCTGAGAAAACACTATTTGTGACCTGTGATACAAAAATGCTCTAACTTTTCTTCAAAGTGAGTTTTCAGTCAAGTTTCAACCTGAAAGCATAGAAAGATGCATAAACTTGAAGTTACAGGTGGATTTCAGTGAGTTTTCATCAAAATACAGGAGTTCTGCATGAAGTGTTCATTTTGGCCTTCTCTCGCTGAGAAAACACTATTTGTGACCTGCGACACAAAACAGCCATAACTTTTGTTCAAAGTGAGTTTTCAGTCAAGTTTCAACCTGAAAGCATAGAAAGATGCATAAACTTGAAGTTACAGGTGGATTTCAGTGAGTTTTCATCAAAATACAGGAGTTCTGCATGAAGTGTTCATTTTGGCCTTCTCTCGCTGAGAAAACACTATTTGTGACCTGTGATACAAAAATGCTCTAACTTTTCTTCAAAGTGAGTTTTCAGTCAAGTTTCAACCTGAAAGCATAGAAAGATGCATAAACTTGAAGTTACAGCTTGATTTCAGTGAGTTTTAATCAAAATACAGGAGTTCTGCATGAAGTGTTCATTTTGGCCTTCTCTCGCTGAGAAAACACTATTTGTGACCTGCGACACAAAACAGCCATAACTTTTGTTCAAAGTGAGTTTTCAGTCAAGTTTCAACCTGAAAGCATAGAAAGATGCATAAACTTGAAGTTACAGGTGGATTTCAGTGAGTTTTCATCAAAATACAGGAGTTCTGCATGAAGTGTTCATTTTGGCCTTCTCTCGCTGAGAAAACACTATTTGTGACCTGTGATACAAAAATGCTCTAACTTTTCTTCAAAGTGAGTTTTCAGTCAAGTTTCAACCTGAAAGCATAGAAAGATGCATAAACTTGAAGTTACAGCTTGATTTCAGTGAGTTTTCATCAAAATACAGGAGTTCTGCATGAAGTGTTCATTTTGGCCTTCTCTCGCTGAGAAAACACTATTTGTGACCTGCGACACAAAACAGCCATAACTTTTGTTCAAAGTGAGTTTTCAGTCAAGTTTCAACCTGAAAGCATAGAAAGATGCATAAACTTGAAGTTACAGGTGGATTTCAGTGAGTTTTCATCAAAATACAGGAGTTCTGCATGAAGTGTTCATTTTGGCCTTCTCTCGCTGAGAAAACACTATTTGTGACCTGTGATACAAAAATGCTCTAACTTTTCTTCAAAGTGAGTTTTCAGTCAAGTTTCAACCTGAAAGCATAGAAAGATGCATAAACTTGAAGTTACAGCTTGATTTCAGTGAGTTTTCATCAAAATACAGGAGTTCTGCATGAAGTGTTCATTTTGGCCTTCTCTCGCTGAGAAAACGCTATTTGTGACGTGGGACACAAAACAGCCATAACTTTTGTTCAAAGTGAGTTTTCAGTAAAGTTTCAACCTGAAAGCATAGAAAGATGCATAAACTTGAAGTTACAGCTTGATTTCAGTGAGTTTTCCTCAAAATACAGGAGTTCTGCATGAAGTGTTCATTTTGGCCTTCTCTCGCTGAGAAAACACTATTTGTGACCTGTGATACAAAAATGCTCTAACTTTTCTTCAAAGTGAGTTTTCAGTCAAGTTTCAACCTGAAAGCATAGAAAGATGCATAAACTTGAAGTTACAGGTGGATTTCAGTGAGTTTTCATCAAAATACAGGAGTTCTGCATGAAGTGTTCATTTTGGCCTTCTCTCGCTGAGAAAACACTATTTGTGACCTGTGATACAAAAATGCTCTAACTTTTCTTCAAAGTGAGTTTTCAGTCAAGTTTCAACCTGAAAGCATAGAAAGATGCATAAACTTGAAGTTACAGCTTGATTTCAGTGAGTTTTCATCAAAATACAGGAGTTCTGCATGAAGTGTTCATTTTGGCCTTCTCTCGCTGAGAAAACACTATTTGTGACCTGTGATACAAAAATGCTCTAACTTTTCTTCAAAGTGAGTTTTCAGTCAAGTTTCAACCTGAAAGCATAGAAAGATGCATAAACTTGAAGTTACAGGTGGATTTCAGTGAGTTTTCATCAAAATACAGGAGTTCTGCATGAAGTGTTCATTTTGGCCTTCTCTCGCTGAGAAAACACTATTTGTGACCTGTGATACAAAAATGCTCTAACTTTTCTTCAAAGTGAGTTTTCAGTCAAGTTTCAACCTGAAAGCATAGAAAGATGCATAAACTTGAAGTTACAGGTGGATTTCAGTGAGTTTTCATCAAAATACAGGAGTTCTGCATGAAGTGTTCATTTTGGCCTTCTCTCGCTGAGAAAACGCTATTTGTGACCTGTGATACAAAAATGCTCTAACTTTTGTTCAAAGTGAGTTTTCAGTCAAGTTTCAACCTGAAAGCATAGAAAGATGCATAAACTTGAAGTTACAGCTTGATTTCAGTGAGTTTTCATCAAAATACAGGAGTTCTGCATGAAGTGTTCATTTTGGCCTTCTCTCGCTGAGAAAACGCTATTTGTGACCTGTGATACAAAAATGCTCTAACTTTTCTTCAAAGTGAGTTTTCAGTCAAGTTTCAACCTGAAAGCATAGAAAGATGCATAAACTTGAAGTTACAGGTTGATTTCAGTGAGTTTTCATCAAAATACAGGAGTTCTGCATGAAGTGTTCATTTTGGCCTTCTCTCGCTGAGAAAACGCTATTTGTGACCTGTGAAACAAAAATGCTCTAACTTTTGTTCAAAGTGAGTTTTCAGTCAAGTTTCAACCTGAAAGCATAGAAAGATGCATAAACTTGAAGTTACAGCTTGATTTCAGTGAGTTTTCATCAAAATACAGGAGTTCTGCATGAAGTGTTCATTTTGGCCTTCTCTCGCTGAGAAAACACTATTTGTGACCTGTGATACAAAAATGCTCTAACTTTTCTTCAAAGTGAGTTTTCAGTCAAGTTTCAACCTGAAAGCATAGAAAGATGCATAAACTTGAAGTTACAGCTTGATTTCAGTGAGTTTTCATCAAAATACAGGAGTTCTGCATGAAGTGTTCATTTTGGCCTTCTCTCGCTGAGAAAACGCTATTTGTGACCTGTGATACAAAAATGCTCTAACTTTTCTTCAAAGTGAGTTTTCAGTCAAGTTTCAACCTGAAAGCATAGAAAGATGCATGAACTTGAAGTTACAGGTGGATTTCAGTGAGTTTTCATCAAAATACAGGAGTTCTGCATGAAGTGTTCATTTTGGCCTTCTCTCGCTGAGAAAACACTATTTGTGACCTGCGACACAAAACAGCCATAACTTTTGTTCAAAGTGAGTTTTCAGTCAAGTTTCAACCTGAAAGCATAGAAAGATGCATAAACTTGAAGTTACAGGTGGATTTCAGTGAGTTTTCATCAAAATACAGGAGTTCTGCATGAAGTGTTCATTTTGGCCTTCTCTCGCTGAGAAAACACTATTTGTGACCTGTGATACAAAAATGCTCTAACTTTTCTTCAAAGTGAGTTTTCAGTCAAGTTTCAACCTGAAAGCATAGAAAGATGCATAAACTTGAAGTTACAGCTTGATTTCAGTGAGTTTTCATCAAAATACAGGAGTTTTGCATGAAGTGTTCATTTTGGCCTTCTCTCGCTGAGAAAACGCTATTTGTGACGTGGGACACAAAACAGCCATAACTTTTGTTCAAAGTGAGTTTTCAGTCAAGTTTCAACCTGAAAGCATAGAAAGATGCATAAACTTGAAGTTACAGCTTGATTTCAGTGAGTTTTCATCAAAATACAGGAGTTCTGCATGAAGTGTTCATTTTGGCCTTCTCTCGCTGAGAAAACGCTATTTGTGACCTGTGATACAAAAATGCTCTAACTTTTGTTCAAAGTGAGTTTTCAGTCAAGTTTCAACCTGAAAGCATAGAAAGATGCATAAACTTGAAGTTACAGCTTGATTTCAGTGAGTTTTCATCAAAATACAGGAGTTCTGCATGAAGTGTTCATTTTGGCCTTCTCTCGCTGAGAAAACGCTATTTGTGACCTGTGATACAAAAATGCTCTAACTTTTCTTCAAAGTGAGTTTTCAGTCAAGTTTCAACCTGAAAGCATAGAAAGATGCATAAACTTGAAGTTACAGGTTGATTTCAGTGAGTTTTCATCAAAATACAGGAGTTCTGCATGAAGTGTTCATTTTGGCCTTCTCTCGCTGAGAAAACACTATTTGTGACCTGTGATACAAAAATGCTCTAACTTTTCTTCAAAGTGAGTTTTCAGTCAAGTTTCAACCTGAAAGCATAGAAAGATGCATAAACTTGAAGTTACAGCTTGATTTCAGTGAGTTTTCATCAAAATACAGGAGTTCTGCATGAAGTGTTCATTTTGGCCTTCTCTCGCTGAGAAAACGCTATTTGTGACCTGTGAAACAAAAATGCTCTAACTTTTGTTCAAAGTGAGTTTTCAGTCAAGTTTCAACCTGAAAGCATAGAAAGATGCATAAACTTGAAGTTACAGCTTGATTTCAGTGAGTTTTCATCAAAATACAGGAGTTCTGCATGAAGTGTTCATTTTGGCCTTCTCTCGCTGAGAAAACGCTATTTGTGACCTGTGATACAAAAATGCTCTAACTTTTCTTCAAAGTGAGTTTTCAGTCAAGTTTCAACCTGAAAGCATAGAAAGATGCATAAACTTGAAGTTACAGCTTGATTTCAGTGAGTTTTCATCAAAATACAGGAGTTCTGCATGAAGTGTTCATTTTGGCCTTCTCTCGCTGAGAAAACGCTATTTGTGACCTGTGAAACAAAAATGCTCTAACTTTTGTTCAAAGTGAGTTTTCAGTCAAGTTTCAACCTGAAAGCATAGAAAGATGCATAAACTTGAAGTTACAGCTTGATTTCAGTGAGTTTTCATCAAAATACAGGAGTTCTGCATGAAGTGTTCATTTTGGCCTTCTCTCGCTGAGAAAACACTATTTGTGACCTGTGATACAAAAATGCTCTAACTTTTCTTCAAAGTGAGTTTTCAGTCAAGTTTCAACCTGAAAGCATAGAAAGATGCATAAACTTGAAGTTACAGCTTGATTTCAGTGAGTTTTCATCAAAATACAGGAGTTCTGCATGAAGTGTTCATTTTGGCCTTCTCTCGCTGAGAAAACGCTATTTGTGACCTGTGATACAAAAATGCTCTAACTTTTCTTCAAAGTGAGTTTTCAGTCAAGTTTCAACCTGAAAGCATAGAAAGATGCATGAACTTGAAGTTACAGGTGGATTTCAGTGAGTTTTCATCAAAATACAGGAGTTCTGCATGAAGTGTTCATTTTGGCCTTCTCTCGCTGAGAAAACACTATTTGTGACCTGCGACACAAAACAGCCATAACTTTTGTTCAAAGTGAGTTTTCAGTCAAGTTTCAACCTGAAAGCATAGAAAGATGCATAAACTTGAAGTTACAGGTGGATTTCAGTGAGTTTTCATCAAAATACAGGAGTTCTGCATGAAGTGTTCATTTTGGCCTTCTCTCGCTGAGAAAACACTATTTGTGACCTGTGATACAAAAATGCTCTAACTTTTCTTCAAAGTGAGTTTTCAGTCAAGTTTCAACCTGAAAGCATAGAAAGATGCATAAACTTGAAGTTACAGCTTGATTTCAGTGAGTTTTCATCAAAATACAGGAGTTTTGCATGAAGTGTTCATTTTGGCCTTCTCTCGCTGAGAAAACGCTATTTGTGACGTGGGACACAAAACAGCCATAACTTTTGTTCAAAGTGAGTTTTCAGTCAAGTTTCAACCTGAAAGCATAGAAAGATGCATAAACTTGAAGTTACAGCTTGATTTCAGTGAGTTTTCATCAAAATACAGGAGTTCTGCATGAAGTGTTCATTTTGGCCTTCTCTCGCTGAGAAAACGCTATTTGTGACCTGTGATACAAAAATGCTCTAACTTTTGTTCAAAGTGAGTTTTCAGTCAAGTTTCAACCTGAAAGCATAGAAAGATGCATAAACTTGAAGTTACAGCTTGATTTCAGTGAGTTTTCATCAAAATACAGGAGTTCTGCATGAAGTGTTCATTTTGGCCTTCTCTCGCTGAGAAAACGCTATTTGTGACCTGTGATACAAAAATGCTCTAACTTTTCTTCAAAGTGAGTTTTCAGTCAAGTTTCAACCTGAAAGCATAGAAAGATGCATAAACTTGAAGTTACAGGTTGATTTCAGTGAGTTTTCATCAAAATACAGGAGTTCTGCATGAAGTGTTCATTTTGGCCTTCTCTCGCTGAGAAAACACTATTTGTGACCTGTGATACAAAAATGCTCTAACTTTTCTTCAAAGTGAGTTTTCAGTCAAGTTTCAACCTGAAAGCATAGAAAGATGCATAAACTTGAAGTTACAGCTTGATTTCAGTGAGTTTTCATCAAAATACAGGAGTTCTGCATGAAGTGTTCATTTTGGCCTTCTCTCGCTGAGAAAACGCTATTTGTGACCTGTGAAACAAAAATGCTCTAACTTTTGTTCAAAGTGAGTTTTCAGTCAAGTTTCAACCTGAAAGCATAGAAAGATGCATAAACTTGAAGTTACAGCTTGATTTCAGTGAGTTTTCATCAAAATACAGGAGTTCTGCATGAAGTGTTCATTTTGGCCTTCTCTCGCTGAGAAAACACTATTTGTGACCTGTGATACAAAAATGCTCTAACTTTTCTTCAAAGTGAGTTTTCAGTCAAGTTTCAACCTGAAAGCATAGAAAGATGCATAAACTTGAAGTTACAGCTTGATTTCAGTGAGTTTTCATCAAAATACAGGAGTTCTGCATGAAGTGTTCATTTTGGCCTTCTCTCGCTGAGAAAACGCTATTTGTGACCTGTGATACAAAAATGCTCTAACTTTTCTTCAAAGTGAGTTTTCAGTCAAGTTTCAACCTGAAAGCATAGAAAGATGCATAAACTTGAAGTTACAGGTGGATTTCAGTGAGTTTTCATCAAAATACAGGAGGTCTGCATGAAGTGTTCATTTTGGCCTTCTCTCGCTGAGAAAACACTATTTGTGACCTGTGATACAAAAATGCTCTAACTTTTCTTCAAAGTGAGTTTTCAGTCAAGTTTCAACCTGAAAGCATAGAAAGATGCATAAACTTGAAGTTACAGGTGGATTTCAGTGAGTTTTCATCAAAATACAGGAGTTCTGCATGAAGTGTTCATTTTGGCCTTCTCTCGCTGAGAAAACACTATTTGTGACCTGCGACACAAAACAGCCATAACTTTTGTTCAAAGTGAGTTTTCAGTCAAGTTTCAACCTGAAAGCATAGAAAGATGCATAAACTTGAAGTTACAGGTGGATTTCAGTGAGTTTTCATCAAAATACAGGAGTTCTGCATGAAGTGTTCATTTTGGCCTTCTCTCGCTGAGAAATCACTATTTGTGACCTGTGATACAAAAATGCTCTAACTTTTCTTCAAAGTGAGTTTTCAGTCAAGTTTCAACCTGAAAGCATAGAAAGATGCATAAACTTGAAGTTACAGCTTGATTTCAGTGAGTTTTCATCAAAATACATGAGTTTTGCAT
Source organism: Aulostomus chinensis (assembly GCF_037954235.1). NCBI lineage: Eukaryota > Metazoa > Chordata > Actinopteri > Syngnathiformes > Aulostomidae > Aulostomus > Aulostomus chinensis. The sequence continues at coordinate 81,488 of NW_028234211.1, forward strand.
GAAGTGTTCATTTTGGCCTTCTCTCGCTGAGAAAACGCTATTTGTGACCTGCGACACAAAACAGCCATAACTTTTCTTCAAAGTGAGTTTTCAGTCAAGTTTCAACCTGAAAGCATAGAAAGATGCATAAACTTGAAGTTACAGCTTGATTTCAGTGAGTTTTCATCAAAATACAGGAGGTCTGCATGAAGTGTTCATTTTGGCCTTCTCTCGCTGAGAAAACGCTATTTGTGACGTGGGACACAAAACAGCCATAACTTTTGTTCAAAGTGAGTTTTCAGTCAAGTTTCAACCTGAAAGCATAGAAAGATGCATAAACTTGAAGTTACAGGTGGATTTCAGTGAGTTTTCATCAAAATACAGGAGTTCTGCATGAAGTGTTCATTTTGGCCTTCTCTCGCTGAGAAAACGCTATTTGTGACGTGGGACACAAAACAGCCATAACTTTTATTCAAAGTGAGTTTTCAGTCAAGTTTCAACCTGAAAGCATAGAAAGATGCATAAACTTGAAGTTACAGCTTGATTTCAGTGAGTTTTCATCAAAATACAGGAGTTCTGCATGAAGTGTTCATTTTGGCCTTCTCTCGCTGAGAAAACACTATTTGTGACCTGTGATACAAAAATGCTCTAACTTTTCTTCAAAGTGAGTTTTCAGTCAAGTTTCAACCTGAAAGCATAGAAAGATGCATAAACTTGAAGTTACAGGTTGATTTCAGTGAGTTTTCATCAAAATACAGGAGTTTTGCATGAAGTGTTCATTTTGGCCTTCTCTCGCTGAGAAAACACTATTTGTGACCTGCGACACAAAACAGCCATAACTTTTGTTCAAAGTGAGTTTTCAGTCAAGTTTCAACCTGAAAGCATAGAAAGATGCATAAACTTGAAGTTACAGCTTGATTTCAGTGAGTTTTCATCAAAATACAGGAGGTCTGCATGAAGTGTTCATTTTGGACTTCTCTCGCTGAGAAAACGCTATTTGTGACGTGGGACACAAAACAGCCATAACTTTTGTTCAAAGTGAGTTTTCAGTCAAGTTTCAACCTGAAAGCATAGAAAGATGCATAAACTTGAAGTTACTGCTTGATTTCAGTGAGTTTTCATCAAAATACAGGAGTTCTGCATGAAGTGTTCATTTTGGCCTTCTCTCGCTGAGAAAACACTATTTGTGACCTGTGATACAAAAATGCTCTAACTTTTCTTCAAAGTGAGTTTTCAGTCAAGTTTCAACCTGAAAGCATAGAAAGATGCATAAACTTGAAGTTACAGCTTGATTTCAGTGAGTTTTCATCAAAATACAGGAGTTCTGCATGAAGTGTTCATTTTGGCCTTCTCTCGCTGAGAAAACACTATTTGTGACCTGTGATACAAAAATGCTCTAACTTTTCTTCAAAGTGAGTTTTCAGTCAAGTTTCAACCTGAAAGCATAGAAAGATGCATAAACTTGAAGTTACAGCTTGATTTCAGTGAGTTTTCATCAAAATACAGGAGTTCTGCATGAAGTGTTCATTTTGGCCTTCTCTCGCTGAGAAAACACTATTTGTGACCTGCGACACAAAACAGCCATAACTTTTGTTCAAAGTGAGTTTTCAGTCAAGTTTCAACCTGAAAGCATAGAAAGATGCATAAACTTGAAGTTACAGGTGGATTTCAGTGAGTTTTCATCAAAATACAGGAGTTCTGCATGAAGTGTTCATTTTGGCCTTCTCTCGCTGAGAAAACACTATTTGTGACCTGTGATACAAAAATGCTCTAACTTTTCTTCAAAGTGAGTTTTCAGTCAAGTTTCAACCTGAAAGCATAGAAAGATGCATAAACTTGAAGTTACAGCTTGATTTCAGTGAGTTTTCATCAAAATACAGGAGTTCTGCATGAAGTGTTCATTTTGGCCTTCTCTCGCTGAGAAAACACTATTTGTGACCTGCGACACAAAACAGCCATAACTTTTGTTCAAAGTGAGTTTTCAGTCAAGTTTCAACCTGAAAGCATAGAAAGATGCATAAACTTGAAGTTACAGGTGGATTTCAGTGAGTTTTCATCAAAATACAGGAGTTCAGCATGAAGTGTTCATTTTGGCCTTCTCTCGCTGAGAAAACACTATTTGTGACCTGTGATACAAAAATGCTCTAACTTTTCTTCAAAGTGAGTTTTCAGTCAAGTTTCAACCTGAAAGCATAGAAAGATGCATAAACTTGAAGTTACAGCTTGATTTCAGTGAGTTTTCATCAAAATACAGGAGTTCTGCATGAAGTGTTCATTTTGGCCTTCTCTCGCTGAGAAAACGCTATTTGTGACGTGGGACACAAAACAGCCATAACTTTTGTTCAAAGTGAGTTTTCAGTCAAGTTTCAACCTGAAAGCATAGAAAGATGCATAAACTTGAAGTTACAGCTTGATTTCAGTGAGTTTTCATCAAAATACAGGAGTTCTGCATGAAGTGTTCATTTTGGCCTTCTCTCGCTGAGAAAACACTATTTGTGACCTGTGATACAAAAATGCTCTAACTTTTCTTCAAAGTGAGTTTTCAGTCAAGTTTCAACCTGAAAGCATAGAAAGATGCATAAACTTGAAGTTACAGGTGGATTTCAGTGAGTTTTCATCAAAATACAGGAGTTCTGCATGAAGTGTTCATTTTGGCCTTCTCTCGCTGAGAAAACACTATTTGTGACCTGTGATACAAAAATGCTCTAACTTTTCTTCAAAGTGAGTTTTCAGTCAAGTTTCAACCTGAAAGCATAGAAAGATGCATAAACTTGAAGTTACAGCTTGATTTCAGTGAGTTTTCATCAAAATACAGGAGTTCTGCATGAAGTGTTCATTTTGGCCTTCTCTCGCTGAGAAAACACTATTTGCGACCTGTGATACAAAAATGCTCTAACTTTTCTACAAAGTGAGTTTTCAGTCAAGTTTCAACCTGAAAGCATAGAAAGATGCATAAACTTGAAGTTACAGGTGGATTTCAGTGAGTTTTCATCAAAATACAGGAGTTCTGCATGAAGTGTTCATTTTGGCCTTCTCTCGCTGAGAAAACACTATTTGTGACCTGTGATACAAAAATGCTCTAACTTTTCTTCAAAGTGAGTTTTCAGTCAAGTTTCAACCTGAAAGCATAGAAAGATGCATAAACTTGAAGTTACAGCTTGATTTCAGTGAGTTTTCATCAAAATACAGGAGTTCTGCATGAAGTGTTCATTTTGGCCTTCTCTCGCTGAGAAAACACTATTTGTGACCTGCGACACAAAACAGCCATAACTTTTCTTCAAAGTGAGTTTTCAGTCAAGTTTCAACCTGAAAGCATAGAAAGATGCATAAACTTGAAGTTACAGGTGGATTTCAGTGAGTTTTCATCAAAATACAGGAGTTCTGCATGAAGTGTTCATTTTGGCCTTCTCTCGCTGAGAAAACACTATTTGTGACCTGCGATACAAAACAGCCATAACTTTTGTTCAAAGTGAGTTTTCAGTCAAGTTTCAACCTGAAAGCATAGAAAGATGCATAAACTTGAAGTTACAGCTTGATTTCAGTGAGTTTTCATCAAAATACAGGAGGTCTGCATGAAGTGTTCATTTTGGCCTTCTCTCGCTGAGAAAACACTATTTGTGACCTGTGATACAAAAATGCTCTAACTTTTCTTCAAAGTGAGTTTTCAGTCAAGTTTCAACCTGAAAGCATAGAAAGATGCATAAACTTGAAGTTACAGGTTGATTTCAGTGAGTTTTCATCAAAATACATGAGTTCTGCATGAAGTGTTCATTTTGGCCTTCTCTCGCTGAAAAAACGCTATTTGTGACCTGTGATACAAAAATGCTCTAACTTTTCTTCAAAGTGAGTTTTCAGTCAAGTTTCAACCTGAAAGCATAGAAAGATGCATAAACTTGAAGTTACAGCTTGATTTCAGTGAGTTTTCCTCAAAATACAGGAGTTCTGCATGAAGTGTTCATTTTGGCGTTCTCTCGCTGAGAAAACACTATTTGTGACCTGTGATACAAAAATGCTCTAACTTTTCTTCAAAGTGAGTTTTCAGTCAAGTTTCAACCTGAAAGCATAGAAAGATGCATAAACTTGAAGTTACAGCTTGATTTCAGTGAGTTTTCATCAAAATACAGGAGTTCTGCATGAAGTGTTCATTTTGGCCTTCTCTCGCTGAGAAAACGCTATTTGTGACCTGTGAAACAAAAATGCTCTAACTTAACTTTTGTTCAAAGTGAGTTTTCAGTCAAGTTTCAACCTGAAAGCATAGAAAGATGCATAAACTTGAAGTTACAGCTTGATTTCAGTGAGTTTTCATCAAAATACAGGAGTTCTGCATGAAGTGTTCATTTTGGCCTTCTCTCGCTGAGAAAACACTATTTGTGACCTGTGATACAAAAATGCTCTAACTTTTCTTCAAAGTGAGTTTTCAGTCAAGTTTCAACCTGAAAGCATAGAAAGATGCATAAACTTGAAGTTACAGCTTGATTTCAGTGAGTTTTCATCAAAATACAGGAGTTCTGCATGAAGTGTTCATTTTGGCCTTCTCTCGCTGAGAAAACACTATTTGTGACCTGCGACACAAAACAGCCATAACTTTTGTTCAAAGTGAGTTTTCAGTCAAGTTTCAACCTGAAAGCATAGAAAGATGCATAAACTTGAAGTTACAGGTGGATTTCAGTGAGTTTTCATCAAAATACAGGAGTTCTGCATGAAGTGTTCATTTTGGCCTTCTCTCGCTGAGAAAACACTATTTGTGACCTGTGATACAAAAATGCTCTAACTTTTCTTCAAAGTGAGTTTTCAGTCAAGTTTCAACCTGAAAGCATAGAAAGATGCATAAACTTGAAGTTACAGGTGGATTTCAGTGAGTTTTCATCAAAATACAGGAGTTCTGCATGAAGTGTTCATTTTGGCCTTCTCTCGCTGAGAAAACGCTATTTGTGACCTGTGATACAAAAATGCTCTAACTTTTCTTCAAAGTGAGTTTTCAGTCAAGTTTCAACCTGAAAGCATAGAAAGATGCATAACTTGAAGTTACAGGTGGATTTCAGTGAGTTTCATCAAAATACAGGAGTTCTGCATGAAGTGTTCATTTTGGCCTTCTCTCGCTGAGAAAACACTATTTGTGACCTGTGATACAAAAATCCTCTAACTTTTCTTCAAGTGAGTTTTCAGTCAAGTTTCAACCTGAAAGCATAGAAAGATGCATAAACTTGAAGTTACAGGTGGATTTCAGTGAGTTTTCATCAAAATACAGGAGTTCTGCATGAAGTGTTCATTTTGGCCTTCTCTCGCTGAGAAAACACTATTTGTGACCTGCGACACAAAACAGCCATAACTTTTGTTCAAAGTGAGTTTTCAGTCAAGTTTCAACCTGAAAGCATAGAAAGATGCATAAACTTGAAGTTACAGGTGGATTTCAGTGAGTTTTCATCAAAATACAGGAGTTCTGCATGAAGTGTTCATTTTGGCCTTCTCTCGCTGAGAAAACACTATTTGTGACCTGTGATACAAAAATGCTCTAACTTTTCTTCAAAGTGAGTTTTCAGTCAAGTTTCAACCTGAAGCATAGAAAGATGCATAAACTTGAAGTTACAGCTTGATTTCAGTGAGTTTTCATCAAAATACAGGAGTTTTGCATGAAGTGTTCATTTTGGCCTTCTCTCGCTGAGAAAACGCTATTTGTGACGTGGGACACAAAACAGCCATAACTTTTGTTCAAAGTGAGTTTTCAGTCAAGTTTCAACCTGAAAGCATAGAAAGATGCATAAACTTGAAGTTACAGCTTGATTTCAGTGAGTTTTCATCAAAATACAGGAGTTCTGCATGAAGTGTTCATTTTGGCCTTCTCTCGCTGAGAAAACACTATTTGTGACCTGCGACACAAAACAGCCATAACTTTTGTTCAACGTGAGTTTTCAGTCAAGTTTCAACCTGAAAGCATAGAAAGATGCATAAACTTGAAGTTACAGGTGGATTTCAGTGAGTTTTCATCAAAATACAGGAGTTCTGCATGAAGTGTTCATTTTGGCCTTCTCTCGCTGAGAAAACACTATTTGTGACCTGTGATACAAAAATGCTCTAACTTTTCTTCAAAGTGAGTTTTCAGTCAAGTTTCAACCTGAAAGCATAGAAAGATGCATAAACTTGAAGTTACAGCTTGATTTCAGTGAGTTTTCATCAAAATACAGGAGTTCTGCATGAAGTGTTCATTTGGCCTTCTCTCGCTGAGAAAACGCTATTTGTGACGTGGGACACAAAACAGCCATAACTTTTGTTCAAAGTGAGTTTTCAGTCAAGTTTCAACCTGAAAGCATAGAAAGATGCATAAACTTGAAGTTACAGCTTGATTTCAGAGAGTTTTCATCAAAATACAGGAGTTCTGCATGAAGTGTTCATTTTGGCCTTCTCTCGCTGAGAAAACACTATTTGTGACCTGTGATACAAAAATGCTCTAACTTTTCTTCAAAGTGAGTTTTCAGTCAAGTTTCAACCTGAAAGCATAGAAAGATGCATAAACTTGAAGTTACAGCTTGATTTCAGTGAGTTTTCATCAAAATACAGGAGTTCTGCATGAAGTGTTCATTTTGGCCTTCTCTCGCTGAGAAAACACTATTTGTGACCTGCGACACAAAACAGCCATAACTTTTGTTCAACGTGAGTTTTCAGTCAAGTTTCAACCTGAAAGCATAGAAAGATGCATAAACTTGAAGTTACAGGTGGATTTCAGTGAGTTTTCATCAAAATACAGGAGTTCTGCATGAAGTGTTCATTTTGGCCTTCTCTCGCTGAGAAAACACTATTTGTGACCTGTGATACAAAAATGCTCTAACTTTTCTTCAAAGTGAGTTTTCAGTCAAGTTTCAACCTGAAAGCATAGAAAGATGCATAAACTTGAAGTTACAGCTTGATTTCAGTGAGTTTTCATCAAAATACAGGAGTTCTGCATGAAGTGTTCATTTTGGCCTTCTCTCGCTGAGAAAACGCTATTTGTGACGTGGGACACAAAACAGCCATAACTTTTGTTCAAAGTGAGTTTTCAGTCAAGTTTCAACCTGAAAGCATAGAAAGATGCATAAACTTGAAGTTACAGCTTGATTTCAGAGAGTTTTCATCAAAATACAGGAGTTCTGCATGAAGTGTTCATTTTGGCCTTCTCTCGCTGAGAAAACACTATTTGTGACCTGTGATACAAAAATGCTCTAACTTTTCTTCAAAGTGAGTTTTCAGTCAAGTTTCAACCTGAAAGCATAGAAAGATGCATAAACTTGAAGTTACAGCTTGATTTCAGTGAGTTTTCATCAAAATACAGGAGTTCTGCATGAAGTGTTCATTTTGGCCTTCTCTCGCTGAGAAAACGCTATTTGTGACCTGTGAAACAAAAATGCTCTAACTTTTGTTCAAAGTGAGTTTTCAGTCAAGTTTCAACCTGAAAGCATAGAAAGATGCATAAACTTGAAGTTACAGCTTGATTTCAGTGAGTTTTCATCAAAATACAGGAGTTCTGCATGAAGTGTTCATTTTGGCCTTCTCTCGCTGAGAAAACACTATTTGTGACCTGTGATACAAAAATGCTCTAACTTTTCTTCAAAGTGAGTTTTCAGTCAAGTTTCAACCTGAAAGCATAGAAAGATGCATAAACTTGAAGTTACAGCTTGATTTCAGTGAGTTTTCATCAAAATACAGGAGTTCTGCATGAAGTGTTCATTTTGGCCTTCTCTCGCTGAGAAAACACTATTTGTGACCTGCGACACAAAACAGCCATAACTTTTGTTCAAAGTGAGTTTTCAGTCAAGTTTCAACCTGAAAGCATAGAAAGATGCATAAACTTGAAGTTACAGGTGGATTTCAGTGAGTTTTCATCAAAATACAGGAGTTCTGCATGAAGTGTTCATTTTGGCCTTCTCTCGCTGAGAAAACACTATTTGTGACCTGTGATACAAAAATGCTCTAACTTTTCTTCAAAGTGAGTTTTCAGTCAAGTTTCAACCTGAAAGCATAGAAAGATGCATAAACTTGAAGTTACAGGTGGATTTCAGTGAGTTTTCATCAAAATACAGGAGTTCTGCATGAAGTGTTCATTTTGGCCTTCTCTCGCTGAGAAAACGCTATTTGTGACCTGTGATACAAAAATGCTCTAACTTTTCTTCAAAGTGAGTTTTCAGTCAAGTTTCAACCTGAAAGCATAGAAAGATGCATAAACTTGAAGTTACAGGTGGATTTCAGTGAGTTTTCATCAAAATACAGGAGTTCTGCATGAAGTGTTCATTTTGGCCTTCTCTCGCTGAGAAAACACTATTTGTGACCTGTGATACAAAAATCCTCTAACTTTTCTTCAAAGTGAGTTTTCAGTCAAGTTTCAACCTGAAAGCATAGAAAGATGCATAAACTTGAAGTTACAGGTGGATTTCAGTGAGTTTTCATCAAAATACAGGAGTTCTGCATGAAGTGTTCATTTTGGCCTTCTCTCGCTGAGAAACACTATTTGTGACCTGTGATACAAAAATGCTCTAACTTTTCTTCAAAGTGAGTTTTCAGTCAAGTTTCAACCTGAAAGCATAGAAAGATGCATAAACTTGAAGTTACAGGTGGATTTCAGTGAGTTTTCATCAAAATACAGGAGTTCTGCATGAAGTGTTCATTTTGGCCTTCTCTCGCTGAGAAAACACTATTTGTGACCTGTGATACAAAAATGCTCTAACTTTTCTTCAAAGTGAGTTTTCAGTCAAGTTTCAACCTGAAAGCATAGAAAGATGCATAAACTTGAAGTTACAGCTTGATTTCAGTGAGTTTCATCAAAATACAGGAGTTCTGCATGAAGTGTTCATTTTGGCCTTCTCTCGCTGAGAAAACACTATTTGTGACCTGTGATACAAAAATGCTCTAACTTTTCTTCAAGTGAGTTTTCAGTCAAGTTTCAACCTGAAAGCATAGAAAGATGCATAAACTTGAAGTTACAGCTTGATTTCAGTGAGTTTCATCAAAATACAGGAGTTCTGCATGAAGTGTTCATTTTGGCCTTCTCTCGCTGAGAAAACACTATTTGTGACCTGCGACACAAAACAGCCATAACTTTTGTTCAAAGTGAGTTTTCAGTCAAGTTTCAACCTGAAAGCATAGAAAGATGCATAAACTTGAAGTTACAGGTGGATTTCAGTGAGTTTCATCAAAATACAGGAGTTCTGCATGAAGTGTTCATTTTGGCCTTCTCTCGCTGAGAAAACACTATTTGTGACCTGTGATACAAAAATGCTCTAACTTTCTTCAAAGTGAGTTTTCAGTCAAGTTTCAACCTGAAAGCATAGAAAGATGCATAAACTTGAAGTTACAGCTTGATTTCAGTGAGTTTTCATCAAAATACAGGAGTTCTGCATGAAGTGTTCATTTTGGCCTTCTCTCGCTGAGAAAACACTATTTGTGACCTGCGACACAAAACAGCCATAACTTTTGTTCAAAGTGAGTTTTCAGTCAAGTTTCAACCTGAAAGCATAGAAAGATGCATAAACTTGAAGTTACAGGTGGATTTCAGTGAGTTTTCATCAAAATACAGGAGTTCAGCATGAAGTGTTCATTTTGGCCTTCTCTCGCTGAGAAAACACTATTTGTGACCTGTGATACAAAAATGCTCTAACTTTTCTTCAAAGTGAGTTTTCAGTCAAGTTTCAACCTGAAAGCATAGAAAGATGCATAAACTTGAAGTTACAGCTTGATTTCAGTGAGTTTTCATCAAAATACAGGAGTTCTGCATGAAGTGTTCATTTTGGCCTTCTCTCGCTGAGAAAACGCTATTTGTGACGTGGGACACAAAACAGCCATAACTTTTGTTCAAAGTGAGTTTTCAGTCAAGTTTCAACCTGAAAGCATAGAAAGATGCATAAACTTGAAGTTACAGCTTGATTTCAGTGAGTTTTCATCAAAATACAGGAGTTCTGCATGAAGTGTTCATTTTGGCCTTCTCTCGCTGAGAAAACACTATTTGTGACCTGTGATACAAAAATGCTCTAACTTTTCTTCAAAGTGAGTTTTCAGTCAAGTTTCAACCTGAAAGCATAGAAAGATGCATAAACTTGAAGTTACAGGTGGATTTCAGTGAGTTTTCATCAAAATACAGGAGTTCTGCATGAAGTGTTCATTTTGGCCTTCTCTCGCTGAGAAAACACTATTTGTGACCTGTGATACAAAAATGCTCTAACTTTTCTTCAAAGTGAGTTTTCAGTCAAGTTTCAACCTGAAAGCATAGAAAGATGCATAAACTTGAAGTTACAGCTTGATTTCAGTGAGTTTTCATCAAAATACAGGAGTTCTGCATGAAGTGTTCATTTTGGCCTTCTCTCGCTGAGAAACACTATTTGCGACCTGTGATACAAAAATGCTCTAACTTTTCTACAAAGTGAGTTTTCAGTCAAGTTTCAACCTGAAAGCATAGAAAGATGCATAAACTTGAAGTTACAGGTGGATTTCAGTGAGTTTTCATCAAAATACAGGAGTTCTGCATGAAGTGTTCATTTTGGCCTTCTCTCGCTGAGAAAACACTATTTGTGACCTGTGATACAAAAATGCTCTAACTTTTCTTCAAAGTGAGTTTTCAGTCAAGTTTCAACCTGAAAGCATAGAAAGATGCATAACTTGAAGTTACAGCTTGATTTCAGTGAGTTTTCATCAAAATACAGGAGTTCTGCATGAAGTGTTCATTTTGGCCTTCTCTCGCTGAGAAAACACTATTTGTGACCTGCGACACAAAACAGCCATAACTTTTCTTCAAAGTGAGTTTTCAGTCAAGTTTCAACCTGAAAGCATAGAAAGATGCATAAACTTGAAGTTACAGGTGGATTTCAGTGAGTTTTCATCAAAATACAGGAGTTCTGCATGAAGTGTTCATTTTGGCCTTCTCTCGCTGAGAAAACACTATTTGTGACCTGCGATACAAAACAGCCATAACTTTTGTTCAAAGTGAGTTTTCAGTCAAGTTTCAACCTGAAAGCATAGAAAGATGCATAAACTTGAAGTTACAGCTTGATTTCAGTGAGTTTTCATCAAAATACAGGAGGTCTGCATGAAGTGTTCATTTTGGCCTTCTCTCGCTGAGAAAACACTATTTGTGACCTGTGATACAAAAATGCTCTAACTTTTCTTCAAAGTGAGTTTTCAGTCAAGTTTCAACCTGAAAGCATAGAAAGATGCATAAACTTGAAGTTACAGGTTGATTTCAGTGAGTTTTCATCAAAATACATGAGTTCTGCATGAAGTGTTCATTTTGGCCTTCTCTCGCTGAAAAAACGCTATTTGTGACCTGTGATACAAAAATGCTCTAACTTTTCTTCAAAGTGAGTTTTCAGTCAAGTTTCAACCTGAAAGCATAGAAAGATGCATAAAATTGAAGTTACAGCTTGATTTCAGTGAGTTTTCCTCAAAATACAGGAGTTCTGCATGAAGTGTTCATTTTGGCGTTCTCTCGCTGAGAAAACACTATTTGTGACCTGTGATACAAAAATGCTCTAACTTTTCTTCAAAGTGAGTTTTCAGTCAAGTTTCAACCTGAAAGCATAGAAAGATGCATAAACTTGAAGTTACAGGTGGATTTCAGTGAGTTTTCATCAAAATACAGGAGTTCTGCATGAAGTGTTCATTTTGGCCTTCTCTCGCTGAGAAAACACTATTTGTGACCTGCGACACAAAACAGCCATAACTTTTGTTCAAAGTGAGTTTTCAGTAAAGTTTCAACCTGAAAGCATAGAAAGATGCATAAACTTGAAGTTACAGCTTGATTTCAGTGAGTTTTCATCAAAATACAGGAGTTCTGCATGAAGTGTTCATTTTGGCCTTCTCTCGCTGAGAAAACACTATTTGTGACCTGTGATACAAAAATGCTCTAACTTTTCTTCAAAGTGAGTTTTCAGTCAAGTTTCAACCTGAAAGCATAGAAAGATGCATAAACTTGAAGTTACAGCTTGATTTCAGTGAGTTTTCATCAAAATACAGGAGTTCTGCATGAAGTGTTCATTTTGGCCTTCTCTCGCTGAGAAAACGCTATTTGTGACGTGGGACACAAAACAGCCATAACTTTTGTTCAAAGTGAGTTTTCAGTCAAGTTTCAACCTGAAAGCATAGAAAGATGCATAAACTTGAAGTTACAGGTTGATTTCAGTGAGTTTTCATCAAAATACATGAGTTCTGCATGAAGTGTTCATTTTGGCCTTCTCTCGCTGAAAAAACGCTATTTGTGACCTGTGATACAAAAATGCTCTAACTTTCTTCAAAGTGAGTTTTCAGTCAAGTTTCAACCTGAAAGCATAGAAAGATGCATAAACTTGAAGTTACAGCTTGATTTCAGTGAGTTTTCCTCAAATACAGGAGTTCTGCATGAAGTGTTCATTTTGGCGTTCTCTCGCTGAGAAAACACTATTTGTGACCTGTGATACAAAAATGCTCTAACTTTTCTTCAAAGTGAGTTTTCAGTCAAGTTTCAACCTGAAAGCATAGAAAGATGCATAAACTTGAAGTTACAGCTTGATTTCAGTGAGTTTTCATCAAAATACAGGAGTTCTGCATGAAGTGTTCATTTTGGCCTTCTCTCGCTGAGAAAACGCTATTTGTGACCTGTGAAACAAAAATGCTCTAACTTTTGTTCAAAGTGAGTTTTCAGTCAAGTTTCAACCTGAAAGCATAGAAAGATGCATAAACTTGAAGTTACAGCTTGATTTCAGTGAGTTTTCATCAAAATACAGGAGTTCTGCATGAAGTGTTCATTTTGGCCTTCTCTCACTGAGAAAACACTATTTGTGACCTGTGATACAAAAATGCTCTAACTTTTCTTCAAAGTGAGTTTTCAGTCAAGTTTCAACCTGAAAGCATAGAAAGATGCATAAACTTGAAGTTACAGCTTGATTTCAGTGAGTTTTCATCAAAATACAGGAGTTCTGCATGAAGTGTTCATTTTGGCCTTCTCTCGCTGAGAAAACACTATTTGTGACCTGCGACACAAAACAGCCATAACTTTTGTTCAAAGTGAGTTTTCAGTCAAGTTTCAACCTGAAAGCATAGAAAGATGCATAAACTTGAAGTTACAGGTGGATTTCAGTGAGTTTTCATCAAAATACAGGAGTTCTGCATGAAGTGTTCATTTTGGCCTTCTCTCGCTGAGAAAACGCTATTTGTGACCTGTGATACAAAAATGCTCTAACTTTTCTTCAAAGTGAGTTTTCAGTCAAGTTTCAACCTGAAAGCATAGAAAGATGCATAAACTTGAAGTTACAGGTGGATTTCAGTGAGTTTTCATCAAAATACAGGAGTTCTGCATGAAGTGTTCATTTTGGCCTTCTCTCGCTGAGAAAACACTATTTGTGACCTGTGATACAAAAATCCTCTAACTTTTCTTCAAAGTGAGTTTTCAGTCAAGTTTCAACCTGAAAGCATAGAAAGATGCATAAACTTGAAGTTACAGGTGGATTTCAGTGAGTTTTCATCAAAATACAGGAGTTCTGCATGAAGTGTTCATTTTGGCCTTCTCTCGCTGAGAAAACACTATTTGTGACCTGCGACACAAAACAGCCATAACTTTTGTTCAAAGTGAGTTTTCAGTCAAGTTTCAACCTGAAAGCATAGAAAGATGCATAAACTTGAAGTTACAGGTGGATTTCAGTGAGTTTTCATCAAAATACAGGAGTTCTGCATGAAGTGTTCATTTTGGCCTTCTCTCGCTGAGAAAACACTATTTGTGACCTGTGATACAAAAATGCTCTAACTTTTCTTCAAAGTGAGTTTTCAGTCAAGTTTCAACCTGAAAGCATAGAAAGATGCATAAACTTGAAGTTACAGCTTGATTTCAGTGAGTTTTCATCAAAATACAGGAGTTTTGCATGAAGTGTTCATTTTGGCCTTCTCTCGCTGAGAAAACGCTATTTGTGACGTGGGACACAAAACAGCCATAACTTTTGTTCAAAGTGAGTTTTCAGTCAAGTTTCAACCTGAAAGCATAGAAAGATGCATAAACTTGAAGTTACAGCTTGATTTCAGTGAGTTTTCATCAAAATACAGGAGTTCTGCATGAAGTGTTCATTTTGGCCTTCTCTCGCTGAGAAAACACTATTTGTGACCTGCGACACAAAACAGCCATAACTTTTGTTCAACGTGAGTTTTCAGTCAAGTTTCAACCTGAAAGCATAGAAAGATGCATAAACTTGAAGTTACAGGTGGATTTCAGTGAGTTTTCATCAAAATACAGGAGTTCTGCATGAAGTGTTCATTTTGGCCTTCTCTCGCTGAGAAAACACTATTTGTGACCTGTGATACAAAAATGCTCTAACTTTTCTTCAAAGTGAGTTTTCAGTCAAGTTTCAACCTGAAAGCATAGAAAGATGCATAAACTTGAAGTTACAGCTTGATTTCAGTGAGTTTTCATCAAAATACAGGAGTTCTGCATGAAGTGTTCATTTTGGCCTTCTCTCGCTGAGAAAACGCTATTTGTGACGTGGGACACAAAACAGCCATAACTTTTGTTCAAAGTGAGTTTTCAGTCAAGTTTCAACCTGAAAGCATAGAAAGATGCATAAACTTGAAGTTACAGCTTGATTTCAGAGAGTTTTCATCAAAATACAGGAGTTCTGCATGAAGTGTTCATTTTGGCCTTCTCTCGCTGAGAAAACACTATTTGTGACCTGTGATACAAAAATGCTCTAACTTTTCTTCAAAGTGAGTTTTCAGTCAAGTTTCAACCTGAAAGCATAGAAAGATGCATAAACTTGAAGTTACAGCTTGATTTCAGTGAGTTTTCATCAAAATACAGGAGTTCTGCATGAAGTGTTCATTTTGGCCTTCTCTCGCTGAGAAAACGCTATTTGTGACCTGTGAAACAAAAATGCTCTAACTTTTGTTCAAAGTGAGTTTTCAGTCAAGTTTCAACCTGAAAGCATAGAAAGATGCATAAACTTGAAGTTACAGCTTGATTTCAGTGAGTTTTCATCAAAATACAGGAGTTCTGCATGAAGTGTTCATTTTGGCCTTCTCTCGCTGAGAAAACACTATTTGTGACCTGTGATACAAAAATGCTCTAACTTTTCTTCAAAGTGAGTTTTCAGTCAAGTTTCAACCTGAAAGCATAGAAAGATGCATAAACTTGAAGTTACAGCTTGATTTCAGTGAGTTTTCATCAAAATACAGGAGTTCTGCATGAAGTGTTCATTTTGGCCTTCTCTCGCTGAGAAAACACTATTTGTGACCTGCGACACAAAACAGCCATAACTTTTGTTCAAAGTGAGTTTTCAGTCAAGTTTCAACCTGAAAGCATAGAAAGATGCATAAACTTGAAGTTACAGGTGGATTTCAGTGAGTTTTCATCAAAATACAGGAGTTCTGCATGAAGTGTTCATTTTGGCCTTCTCTCGCTGAGAAAACACTATTTGTGACCTGTGATACAAAAATGCTCTAACTTTTCTTCAAAGTGAGTTTTCAGTCAAGTTTCAACCTGAAAGCATAGAAAGATGCATAAACTTGAAGTTACAGGTGGATTTCAGTGAGTTTTCATCAAAATACAGGAGTTCTGCATGAAGTGTTCATTTTGGCCTTCTCTCGCTGAGAAAACGCTATTTGTGACCTGTGATACAAAAATGCTCTAACTTTTCTTCAAAGTGAGTTTTCAGTCAAGTTTCAACCTGAAAGCATAGAAAGATGCATAAACTTGAAGTTACAGGTGGATTTCAGTGAGTTTTCATCAAAATACAGGAGTTCTGCATGAAGTGTTCATTTTGGCCTTCTCTCGCTGAGAAAACACTATTTGTGACCTGTGATACAAAAATCCTCTAACTTTTCTTCAAAGTGAGTTTTCAGTCAAGTTTCAACCTGAAAGCATAGAAAGATGCATAAACTTGAAGTTACAGGTGGATTTCAGTGAGTTTTCATCAAAATACAGGAGTTCTGCATGAAGTGTTCATTTTGGCCTTCTCTCGCTGAGAAAACACTATTTGTGACCTGCGACACAAAACAGCCATAACTTTTGTTCAAAGTGAGTTTTCAGTCAAGTTTCAACCTGAAAGCATAGAAAGATGCATAAACTTGAAGTTACAGGTGGATTTCAGTGAGTTTTCATCAAAATACAGGAGTTCTGCATGAAGTGTTCATTTTGGCCTTCTCTCGCTGAGAAAACACTATTTGTGACCTGTGATACAAAAATGCTCTAACTTTTCTTCAAAGTGAGTTTTCAGTCAAGTTTCAACCTGAAAGCATAGAAAGATGCATAAACTTGAAGTTACAGCTTGATTTCAGTGAGTTTTCATCAAAATACAGGAGTTTTGCATGAAGTGTTCATTTTGGCCTTCTCTCGCTGAGAAAACGCTATTTGTGACGTGGGACACAAAACAGCCATAACTTTTGTTCAAAGTGAGTTTTCAGTCAAGTTTCAACCTGAAAGCATAGAAAGATGCATAAACTTGAAGTTACAGCTTGATTTCAGTGAGTTTTCATCAAAATACAGGAGTTCTGCATGAAGTGTTCATTTTGGCCTTCTCTCGCTGAGAAAACACTATTTGTGACCTGCGACACAAAACAGCCATAACTTTTGTTCAACGTGAGTTTTCAGTCAAGTTTCAACCTGAAAGCATAGAAAGATGCATAAACTTGAAGTTACAGGTGGATTTCAGTGAGTTTTCATCAAAATACAGGAGTTCTGCATGAAGTGTTCATTTTGGCCTTCTCTCGCTGAGAAAACACTATTTGTGACCTGTGATACAAAAATGCTCTAACTTTTCTTCAAAGTGAGTTTTCAGTCAAGTTTCAACCTGAAAGCATAGAAAGATGCATAAACTTGAAGTTACAGCTTGATTTCAGTGAGTTTTCATCAAAATACAGGAGTTCTGCATGAAGTGTTCATTTTGGCCTTCTCTCGCTGAGAAAACGCTATTTGTGACGTGGGACACAAAACAGCCATAACTTTTGTTCAAAGTGAGTTTTCAGTCAAGTTTCAACCTGAAAGCATAGAAAGATGCATAAACTTGAAGTTACAGCTTAATTTCAGTGAGTTTTCATCAAAATACAGGAGTTCTGCATGAAGTGTTCATTTTGGCCTTCTCTCGCTGAGAAAACGCTATTTGTGACCTGTGATACAAAAATGCTCTAACTTTTCTTCAAAGTGAGTTTTCAGTCAAGTTTCAACCTGAAAGCATAGAAAGATGCATAAACTTGAAGTTACAGGTGGATTCAGTGAGTTTTCATCAAAATACAGGAGTTCTGCATGAAGTGTTCATTTTGGCCTTCTCTCGCTGAGAAAACACTATTTGTGACCTGTGATACAAAAATGCTCTAACTTTTCTTCAAAGTGAGTTTTCAGTCAAGTTTCAACCTGAAAGCATAGAAAGATGCATAAACTTGAAGTTACAGGTGGATTTCAGTGAGTTTTCATCAAAATACAGGAGTTCTGCATGAAGTGTTCATTTTGGCCTTCTCTCGCTGAGAAAACACTATTTGTGACCTGCGACACAAAACAGCCATAACTTTTGTTCAAAGTGAGTTTTCAGTCAAGTTTCAACCTGAAAGCATAGAAAGATGCATAAACTTGAAGTTACAGCTTGATTTCAGTGAGTTTTCATCAAAATACAGGAGTTTTGCATGAAGTGTTCATTTTGGCCTTCTCTCGCTGAGAAAACGCTATTTGTGACGTGGGACACAAAACAGCCATAACTTTTGTTCAAAGTGAGTTTTCAGTCAAGTTTCAACCTGAAAGCATAGAAAGATGCATAAACTTGAAGTTACAGCTTGATTTCAGTGAGTTTTCATCAAAATACAGGAGTTCTGCATGAAGTGTTCATTTTGGCCTTCTCTCGCTGAGAAAACGCTATTTGTGACGTGGGACACAAAACAGCCATAACTTTTGTTCAAAGTGAGTTTTCAGTCAAGTTTCAACCTGAAAGCATAGAAAGATACATAAACTTGAAGTTACAGGTGGATTTCAGTGAGTTTTCATCAAAATACAGGAGTTCTGCATGAAGTGTTCATTTTGGCCTTCTCTCGCTGAGAAAACGCTATTTGTGACGTGGGACACAAAACAGCCATAACTTTTGTTCAAAGTGAGTTTTCAGTCAAGTTTCAACCTGAAAGCATAGAAAGATGCATAAACTTGAAGTTACAGGTGGATTTCAGTGAGTTTTCCTCAAAATACAGGAGTTCTGCATGAAGTGTTCATTTTGGCCTTCTCTCGCTGAGAAAACGCTAATTGTGACCTGTGATACAAAAATGCTCTAACTTTTCTTCAAAGTGAGTTTTCAGTCAAGTTTCAACCTGAAAGCATAGAAAGATGCATAAACTTGAAGTTACAGGTGGATTTCAGTGAGTTTTCATCAAATACAGGAGTTCTGCATGAAGTGTTCATTTTGGCCTTCTCTCGCTGAGAAAACACTATTTGTGACCTGCGACACAAAACAGCCATAACTTTTGTTCAAAGTGAGTTTTCAGTCAAGTTTCAACCTGAAAGCATAGAAAGATGCATAAACTTGAAGTTACAGGTGGATTTCAGTGAGTTTCATCAAAATACAGGAGTTCTGCATGAAGTGTTCATTTTGGCCTTCTCTCGCTGAGAAAACACTATTTGTGACCTGTGATACAAAAATGCTCTAACTTTTCTTCAAAGTGAGTTTTCAGTCAAGTTTCAACCTGAAAGCATAGAAAGATGCATAAACTTGAAGTTACAGGTGGATTTCAGTGAGTTTTCATCAAAATACAGGAGTTCTGCATGAAGTGTTCATTTTGGCCTTCTCTCGCTGAGAAAACACTATTTGTGACCTGTGATACAAAAATGCTCTAACTTTTGTTCAAAGTGAGTTTTCAGTCAAGTTTCAACCTGAAAGCATAGAAAGATGCATAAACTTGAAGTTACAGGTTGATTTCAGTGAGTTTTCATCAAAATACAGGAGTTCTGCATGAAGTGTTCATTTTGGCCTTCTCTCGCTGAGAAAACACTATTTGTGACCTGCGACACAAAACAGCCATAACTTTTGTTCAAAGTGAGTTTTCAGTCAAGTTTCAACCTGAAAGCATAGAAAGATGCATAAACTTGAAGTTACAGGTGGATTTCAGTGAGTTTTCATCAAAATACAGGAGTTCTGCATGAAGTGTTCATTTTTGCCTTCTCTCGCTGAGAAAACACTATTTGTGACCTGTGATACAAAAATGCTCTAACTTTTCTTCAAAGT